>NW_018397261.1:7369486-7399125 GCF_002168275.2 Theobroma umbraticum
ATTGAAATTATCTCCTCACTGAATCATGAACACATCATGCCTCTAATTGGTGTCTGCATTAAAGATAATGATCTAGTATCTGTCTATGATTTATCTTCTAAGGGAAGCTTGGAAGAAATTCTGCACGGTATGGCTTCAATGGGATCTGTGTTTTTTCTTTGCTTGGTAAAAGCTGTCATAAACTTACTGATGCAAGGTAACAAATTTTGCAGGTAAGAGCAAAGAAAAACATGCCTTGTCATGGGAAGTGAGATATAACGTGGCTGTTGGGATTGCTGAAGGCCTAAATTACCTACATAATGAGCATCCTCGACCTGTTATTCATAGAGATGTCAAGTCTTCAAATATTCTTCTTTCAGATGGGTTTGAACCAAAGGTAATTACTGAAAGAATGTTAGTTGAAAAGCAAATATGTCATCAAATCCATCACATGGCCTTTGTTTTTTCAATGTGACAGTTATCTGACTTTGGGCTAGCAATATGGGGACCAACTGATTCATCATTTCTGACTCAAGCTGATGTTGTTGGAACATTTGGGTATTTAGCTCCTGAATATTTCATGTATGGGAAACTTAGCGACAAGATTGATGTCTATGCTTTTGGTGTTGTTCTACTTGAACTTTTATCAGGAAAAAGGCCAATAGGCTTTGAGACTCCCAAGGGCCAGCAGAGCTTGGTCATGTGGGTAAGAGTCTTTTCTGAAACATAAGTTCTTCCGCTTGTTGTAACTGTGCATCAATTATCCTTTTAATACTTCAATTTCAGGCCAAGCCAATAATAGAGAATGGGGATGTGAAAGGCATATTGGATCCTAATTTGAATGGAAATATCAATCAGACTCAGATGAAGAGAATGGTTCTAGCAGCAACCCTCTGCATCACACGGTCAGCTAGACTGCGTCCTAAGATGAGCGAGGTAATAAAGTTTTTTGGCATCTTGCTAAAACGTTTAAGAACAGGGTGAAATTTCATTTACATTTTGCCCTCCTCTTTCCAGATACTGGAGCTCTTGAAAGGGCACGAAGGTGTTGAAAAATGGACAGAGATACGACATGACAACACAGAAAGCCAAGATCATAATGATGATGAAGTTTATCCAATTTCAAGTGCAGAGTTACATTTAAGCCTCGCAATGCTTGATATTGATGATGACTCGACATCTTTTAGTAGCATGGAGCAAAGCAGTAATCTTTCCATGGAGGAATATTTAAAAGAAAGATGGAGCCGATCATCAAGCTTCAATTAGATTCCCTTTTACTCTTTTGGGCATACTCAAGGTGTTTTACAACAAAGTTCCACAGACCCCATTTTCGATTATGTTTGTACCTGTACAGTCGAGAGAAAAAGAGAGAGAAGCAGCGCCCATTGTTGAGGTGTGATTTGCAGATGTAGATTCTTGCAAATAATGATATATATGATTGAACCTACTTAAATTTGTCAAAAGATTTTGTAGTGAAGCATGGACAAAATAGAAGAATGTTATGCAAAATGGAATAAAAGGGGCACTCCATAGACAGTAGTTGTTGAATGAAATCTGCTCTAAGAGATATAATGAATCTCGAAGAGAAAAGAAACAGAGATTGATTTAAGAACACAAAAGGGTCTTGAACCTCAAAATCTTTTAACTAGATAACAGCCTTGATATGTGCAAGATTTGGAAGACATGAATAACAAAAGTACTTCAAAACCATCTATCTGGTCATCACTAAGCTGAGGTACAATAAATACATAAACAAAATATGGCAAGAGATTGTACACAAGGAGCCGACAGCAACTATGTTCTAATTTGTAACTGGAAATATCAAATAATAAGTGAATCAAATTCAGAATGTCAGCACTTTTACATGTATTGATAAACGGTAAAACCAGGAGTACAAGAAAGATGGCTTCATCTTGCCAGATTCTTTACCATGCTACGGGTTACACAACCAGCAATTCTACTTCAGGTATATGTCTATTCTCAAACTGTTTATAGACCAAAAAGGGCAGCCGACAACCTAATAGATTAAAAAAAAATCTTAAACCAGTCATTTTCCTCATAGCAGATTTAGTATGGTACTGTATACGGCAAGGCATATATGTTAGCCTGGGGCAAGATTTGGGCACATGGGTACTGAGTGAAGTCTCCTTGATGTAAAACATCATAACTAGCATTAGATGTGTCACTTATGTCGCTCCTGGGTTGCTTCATCTCCAAGAGCCAGTATTGATCTCTAATGTCAAAATGCTCAGCCTGCAAGGAAAGTGGAAGCCACTTCGCGACTAACTCTCTGAATTGTGATTCTATCTGCAGCAAGCTAATTTCAGAGCAGCTGGATGTTGAGCCATTTCAGACTTCTCATCAGTAGCAGGCACACCACAATCAGATGAAAGTTGCTCTTTGACAGGTGTAGGATCCAATTCAAGCTTCTTTTGGACTCCAGAATCCAGTATTAAAAGGGTGTGGAGCAAATACTGACCATAGGGACATGAAGTAGAGTATCCATGATACAGGACATCATTGCTAGCATTGGATGTCTCGCAAATGTGGCCTCTGGGCGACTTCCTCTCAAAGAGCCCCTTTTGATCACCAACATCAAATTGCTCAATCTGCAGGGGACAGGGAAGCCAGTTTTCCACTAACTCTCTGAATTGTTCTGGCAGAGTCATTTTGGATTTCTCATCCATATAGATCCTAGCTGTCTGAAAGGAATGACAGAGCTCTCTTAGAGCTGGTGGAACAAACACTTGGACATCAGTAGCTGGCACACCAGAAGCTGAAGAAAACTGCTCGTCAACAGGTAATTCAAGCTTTTTCTGGACTACAGAATCCATCGTTATGTTAGAGCAGCCTGGTTTGCGGGATAGGGCTTCAGGAGTCTTGTGCTTTTGCTGCTGGATATCCATCTGAACAATGTTTCCTACAGTAAAAACAAGAAGCGAGAATATCAATGTCAAAAATTCAGAAGATAACTGAACAACTAGAAAATAAAGAACAAATATTCACTAACCATCATTATGGGATTCATTTCGGGATCTGCTCTTTCTTTTCTTATGAATGCTTTGGCTGTTGTCTGAAGACTCATAAAAGCTGTCAGATATAGGCTGCATAAGCTCTTCAGTGAGGCTGCTCGACTCCATCTCCTGGGTTCCATATTCAGTTTTACCTTGATTATCACTTCTTCCTCCACCTTCATTGCTCCTCAAACGCTTATGCCTTTCATGATGACCAGGTTTTTTCTGGCAAATCTCTCCTTGCTCCCTTTCTTTCCTCTTGTCTTTCTTGCTTCTCCTTTTCTCCTTCTTTTCCCTCTCAGCCTTCACCCTTTCTCTCTGAACATGTACGGCCAGAGAAAAATGTAACACACACTATGTAATAAAATTTCACAAAATGGGATGTAATTTTATAAAATTAATTTGTATAAACTTAAGATGAATCAATGTTTTACTTTGTGGAGACACATTCAATCACCGTCCAGTTCATCCTGAAAATCTTTGAACTAACAGTATTCCTCTTTATTCACCAAGCTGGCTAATGTCTTAAACCAGTCACATCCGCTCTAGCCTTGACAGATCAGTAGCATGATTGATACCAATTATTCATGTTAAGAAGAAATTCTTTAAAAGCCCCACAATGTAGAAGACAACCGACTTAAGTGCTATTGATGCAGAGGTGGTGGAACATGTAAGAAAGCCAGGGAAATGAATAGTAAAAGTCAATAATTAATCAAGTATTCTGAAGCAAATTAAACGCTAATAGCCATTTATTGTCTCAGTAGTTCATTAATTAACTTAATTTTTTTCCCTATGATTTCTTCCCTCAAAAGCATGAAGACCAAAAACCATATTCAGTCTATCAAACCCTTGTTGAGATTTCCACTGATTATTTGTTTTCTATTTTTGATCAATGTCGGTCTAATCCTCAAAACAGAGCGAAATCAAACTTCAGAATCATTAAATGAAGAAAAAGAGGTACTAATAAACGTAAATGCACTCTAGAATTAGAAACTTCTGATCAAGATCCAAAGGGAGCAGAAAAGCTTGCTCAAAACGAACCTTAATCAGCTCCAAAAGAGCCCCCCCACTCACTCCATTCCGCACGTACCCCGGCGGTGGAAACGGTAAGCACCGTGACATTCTCCGAACAAAAACCCAAACACCCAATAACAAGGTAAGTGATTTAAACGCAGAAAACAAAGTTTCGCCGGAAAAAAAAATCAAATCTATAGAACACAGAGATTGCTTCTAATAGCAGTTATCTGGGTGTCTTTCGTAGTTTATCTTGATCCTGGAGAGCTTTTGATTAATTGATATTTAAATCTTTCTTAGTTATTAGTAATTAAAATAGACTAAGAATAAAATAAACTCTAAAGAGCGAGAGTTTGAGTGTGGTAGGGATTAACAGAAAATTCTGGTGGATTTTGATATTAATACTTGAAGAGAACCGTGAAAGGGCAGCTTCCAAGAACCACTGAAGAGCCCTCGCCTGATACTTCCGTAGCTCGTGAATTTCCCGCATCTCAATTTTAACCATCTCACTGTTCTTTTTCCTTTTAGGATCAGTTTGGTTTTATTAAAATTTTTTTCAGAAAATGTTTACATGATTTATGCTTATTTGAAAGATAAATATTTACTTCAAATGTAAAATAGTTTATAAGTCAATGAAAAAAGAGTCATTAACCATGAAAAATATCTGAGGGACGAAAAACAATTTCCAGAGGAAAAAAAAACTCTTATACAAAGTTTAAGAATATTGATTTAATGAATATTAATGTTTAACTTAAAATATTAAAAATTTATTAATATTTAATTTAAAATATTAATATTTAAATTATTTAATATTACTTAAATTAAAATATATATATTTTAATGAAAAAATTCAATACAATTAAATTTTTTATTTATAAATAAAATAAATCTTACTATAATTATAGTAAAAAATATTTCAATGATACCTATTTGATGAATATATATATATATATATAATTATAGGTTCTGAATGTTTTATATAATTGATAAATATTATATTTTTATAATGAATACACATAAATATAAATTTTTAATGTCTTACGTAATTAATAAATATTAATATTTTTATAGTGAACGCACATAAATATAAATTTTGAATGTCTTACATAATTAATAATATTGATATTTTTATCATGGGGAAAAAGTGATAAAATAATTTTTTTTAAAATTAGACTTTAATTATGAAGTAACATTATATAAGAGTTCAGGATCATATGAAAAATTATACTAAACTAATCATTAAATAAAATACTCAAATATGAACATACTAAACTAGTATTTATAAACACCCGTTAATTACTTTAAACTATTTTTCATGCAAAGAAATATAATTTATTTAGGGAAAGCATTGGGTTCTATACAGAGCAAATGATGAAAGTTCTACTAGCAACAAAGGAGCAAAAATGGTCCACATCCACATGGATGCAAAAAACGTGAGGTAGCTAGCAAGATTTACTATCAAGTTGACAAGCCATGCATGCATCCAGCTTCCACTATTTCAATAAAGTCAACAACAATTGATAGCCTACACCTTAAAACTTATAACTTAGCAAATATGATTTAACAAGTTAAAAAAAGTCTAATCGTAATACTCAACACCCTACATCTGATGTGAATGTGATTGTTAAGAGTTATATGACAATCCAAGTCTACCACTACGAGCAATTTGAGCTTAAATTTTTAAAAGCCACGTAGTTTAGGTTTAAAAAGTTATTAGGTCAGTGATTAAATTTGGATAGTTACAAATGGTGTTAGAGCTTGCACCAGTCCGATATGAGCTTTTACATTGCTCTGGTGAGATTTTGATCTTATAGATGTAATGTGCGTCAGTCCGAACATTAAAGATTTGAATGATTGGGATTGTGATATCCAACATCCCACATCTTATGTGAATGTGATTGTTAAGACCTATATAACAATCCAAGTCTACTATGACTAACAATTTGAGCTTAAGCTTTTGAGGGTCACGTGGTTTAGGTCCAAAAAACTGTTGGGTCAGTGGTTAGATTTCGGTCCTTACACTAACCAAGGCAAAAAGCAAAAATCTATAAAACCTCATAAGATAACGGAATTGATAAACAAATTTATAAACCTAAATGAGATAGAAGAATTGGTAGAGAAGATCATACTGAGGAATAGAAGAATTCAAAAATGAAATACACAAATGTGGGAGAATTCCGGCCCACACATTTAGAGCAAAATTCCTAGAGAATTCAAGCCCACACATTTAGAGCAAAATTCTTTAAAGTCCAAACCCATACCTAGAAGCCTCCAAACTCAATCAACTCATATGTTAATCAACTAGAGCTCCACAGCACAAATAAGGATGTCAACGGATAGAGTACTCATTAATTTTAAGGTGTTCGAACTCAAACCCCAACCTAATTAGTAAATGAGATACCTAAACCTTACAATTACCTAAATATTTTTTAAATTTACTATTCTAACTTAAGCCCTGATACATACCTAGTACTCAATAATTATCCGATACCCATTTAAAAACCCGATTATATAAAAAAAATTATTAAAATGCTTTTAATGGATACCTAATAATCCAAACCTGAATCCAGATCCATATTTATACACAATAATATTTTCATCCATATTCTATATAATTTACGAATAATTAAATTTATAAAAGCATGCAAATAATAAAATTTAAATTTAAATAATAAAAAATAAATATCTCAAATATAATTTAAATAACTAAAAACAAATATCCAAACAACAACTTAAAGAACATTATAAGTTTAATTAACTATATATATTTGTTATTAATTGCATGAAATTAAAAAAATAGTTATGTTCCCAGACTATTCTAATCTTAAAACTTCTTTTTAAATATATATTTGATAAATTTATATAAATAAATGTATATATATTATAATTAATAATTCTATAAGTCATAATTTTTGTAACGTTAATATAAAATAGAAAGTAAATATGTTTATATATTTAAAATATATATACTAAAAGTATATATATAATAGTAATTATATTTTTTATAAATTAACACAATTTATAAAGTATATGTATTAAAAGATATTACAAGTTAATTAATAATTATAGTTTCATAAATTAATTTAATTAACAATATAGGCTTGTTCTTAATTACATAAAATTTAAAAAAAAAACGTAATTCGGTTCGAGCAGGGACGAAGTTAGTCAAATTTTGTTGAGAGAGCTAAACACAAAAAAATAAGGATTAAAAATTTTAAAAAACTAATATGTTAAATTCAATTAACATTAAAAATATTGACAATAGAAATATGAAACTAAATATAAAACTATAATTTGTAACAAATAAATAGTTAGAAACTATATATAAGATTAATAATTTCTTCTTATATAATCAAAATTATTTAAATACTATATTTTTAAGATAATTTTATTTCAACTAAATATAAAACGTGAAGTGTATAAAAATATATTCAAGTTAATTTCCTTTAGCATAATTAGGATTAATAAAAAAAATGATACATTGATGAAATTTTAAATAATAATGTAACAGTATAACTTATATTTGAAAACTATATAATAATTTATTAATTTTTAAAAATTAAAATAATAGAAAATAAAATCTACGTAACATAAAAAAGAATAGCATGGCAAGTAGAAAGTAAATACGACATATTACATAACAAAAAAGAAAGAAAAAGAATATGGTTAATTGTTTGTAGAAATTTGGAAAAGAAAATTTATAGAAATTATAACATATGAATGAATAGAATAGAAATGAAAAAAAATAAACAAATATAAATAATAATAATAATATAAATTAAAAAAATTAAAATTGAGTAAGATAAGTGAAATCATTTTATTATTTTTATTTATATTAATTATTAAATAAAAACTTATTTTGAAGGGGTAATTAATAAAATACATAAAAAATTTTAAAAATTTTTATATGTTATGAAAAAAATTTTAAAGTTTTGGGAGGCCATAAGGAGGCTCTGCCTGTGGGTTCAAGTATTAGGTATCGGGTACCCAAGGATAGTACTTAAATTCTACTCGAACTTGATATAAATAGTAAAATTACTACTAGAATCCAATTATAGAGTATCATAACTTTATATAATTGGATTTAGTATCCATAACCCTATATTTTATAACAAGATACCCATTGCTATCCCTAAATACAAAACTATCATTCCACGTTATATAAAGATAAGGTACTAACTTTCTTTTATATAACTATAGATACATAGTTAAATATTTTGAAAATTATTATTATTCATTTTACTCATTTTCATGTACATTCTTTATTTTGACATTTAATTAGTAAAAATCAAAAGACATTATTGCTTTGTAATCAATTTCTATTTATCATTTTAACATCAAAATAACTTAACTAGTGATAGAAGAAAATATTTTCCAGGATTTAAACGATAGAAAATATTTTTAACAGTTTACCCCCACAACAAAAAAAAATAAATTTTTCTATAAAATATTCTATATTGAATTTTTTTTTCCAATAAGTTATTTTTTTGTTACCAAATGAACCGTTAATTACTATATTTTGCCATATTCCTAATTCCATGGAAACATTTGAATGTCTTTGCAAAATAACGATTATTCTTAGGCTTATATTTGATGCATTGTTAGTATAATAGTATTTATATACTATCACTTAATTATAAAATGTCAGATCATCCATATGCAAAAATAAAAATTAAAAAATCGTTCAAAATAAATATTTTTAAAAAATTATAAATATTAATTTTTAAAATTTCTAACTTTTAAATTTACTTATTAAAAAAATATCAACGTTTTATTTCAATGAAACTCTATAAAATTTATATACTGATAATATATTAAATACAAACTCATTATTATATATTTCTCTAACCCACGATAAATTAAATGATACTGCAAAACGGTGTTAATGTATGATTTTAATCATGAACCATATTTTAAGCAAAATCAAGTTCTTATGCACACAAAAAGGTCAATTTGGATGGTATAAAAGCAAATTCTGTTGATGGCAACACAAATGCATGAGATTAGAGAAATACGACCGATCATTCACTTGTAAATAAAATCGAAATTATAATCTAAAATACAGCAGAAGAGGTAAGTTTGCTCCTAAGACAAACTTGCCAGCTAAGTGGATAGTTTGACTCAATTTAGTAATGTTTGATGGTATTTTTGCATCAGTAATTCAAACACGACCTTTTTATTTCATTTATTATTTTATATCAAGCAATAGATTAAGCATAATCTAGTCTTCTTTCTATTTGCATGGAAATAAATGCTGGTCTTAGTTGTTTCCCAACAAACTTATCTAAGAAGCTCAACTGGGCCAAGTGGCATGGGATTGATGTAATCTGTGAAAGCTATCTATTGTTTTTCTTTTTGGCCAAGCAAATGGAAAAGCTAAGATTTGAAAGTTTATACAATAATGAGATAATGTTTGAAAAAGTATTTAAATTATTTAAAATAAATAAAAACGCCATTAATCTTGCATTAAGTATAATTAAGTTTTTAAGTTTTTATTTTACGTGTTATATCATTATTTATATTTTAATATATTACATTAATAATACGTAATATTTTGATTAATAATAATAAATTAATTATTAATTATAAAAGTTTTTAATTTAAAATAAAATATAAAAATTTGATTAAAAGTGATTAAATTATTTTAATTTTTTTAAATAATTCAAAAAAAATTTTACAAGTATTATGTTTATTATAATTTTCTATCAAATGCCGTTACCAACAAAAATAAAAATAAATACTAACAGCAATAAATTTTAATTCTAACTTGTAATGTGGGTCCAATGACTTAATTTTCTTCCTCGATAGGGCCCAACCCGCCCTTTCATTTCCATAGTGACCCAAAAGCCACGAACTTTCCACAAACTTGATTTTGATTTTTCTTACCAAACAAAAATTGAACCAAAAAGCCCTTTTGAATCTTCGTGCTTTCACTCTGCTTCACTGTTCTCGAGTCCATAAACCTTCCAATTGGACTCATCCACGTCAGACCCATGATCTTCAACCATCATCCACTTGGCTACCGTCTTCACATCCAACGGCAAAGCGTTATTGGATACACCTTTTAGTTCGTGAAGAATAATACACCATAGCATCTCAAGAAGAGGAATGTAATTTTTTGTTAATTTACAGCTAAGCCCCTCAAGTACCTATAAATTGAAAAAAATGAGGCTTCCTTTGTCTCCGAATTCTGACTGTAGAGTAAAAGAAAGACAGAGGAATCTCTCTGCACAGCCCAAGCGGCCACTCATTCTCTTTCTTTGTTTCTGGTACGTCCATTTTGGGAATCTTCAAAATTCAATACAATTTACCATTTTCATTGACCCTATCAGCAATATCACTAGTAACTATAATTTTTCTTCCTTCTACACCTCTTCTCTGTCATTAGTCTTTAAGCCTTTTTTTTCCTTATTATTTTTAATAAAAAAGGGCGCCGCTTATTTTCTAGGGTTTCAATTTGTCGAATCTAGGATAACGATGCTCCTTCATCGATTCTTTGTGCTTTTGGTTTCCTGTTGAACCTTTATTGTATCGAATGGTTCTGCTCATCCGAGGTTATTCAACTTGCTGCGTGTTGTTTTCTTTTCGGAGTAAGACTCTTGTTGTCTTCTTTTTGTTGATTATAATTGTGTGATTCGATTTCAGTTGAAAATCTTTTTTTCTTAAATATCGTAATGGTTGCTTTGAATAAGTTCTGGAGTGTAAATGTATTGCTTTAATTAGGTGTTTTTAATAAAAGAAGGGAATGGTATTATTAGGATTGCTACATATTCCGACTTTTTCTTCTTGGTGTTGTTAAGATCTACCAAGACAGCTAATCGGGCAGGATTTGTAATCTGGGTCAGGTTCAAAATCGTAAATTTATCTCTCCTTCAGTGGAGTCTACTGTTTCCCTTTGATTCTCTTGGGGTTTGCTACTTGTAAATGGACGACGGGGAGCTTGATTTTTCGAACCAAGAAGTGTTTTCGGGCAACATGGCTGATATTCCAAGCAGTTGCTCCATGGACAGTTTTTTCGATGAATTACTCAACGATTCTCATGCTTGTACCCATACACACACTTGCAATCCACCCGGCCCCGATAACTCTCATACACACACCTGTTTCCATGTTCATACCAAAATTGTGCCTGCCCCAACTGAAGATACGGCTGCTATTGATGACACCGCGGAGTCTAGGGAGAAGAAATCAAAGAAACGTCCTTTGGGTAATCGGGAAGCTGTTAGGAAGTATCGGGAAAAGGTTAAGGCACGAGCAGCCTCGTTGGAGGATGAGGTTGTGAGATTGAGGGCACTGAACCAGCAGCTGTTGAAGAGATTGCAAGGTCAGGCCGCATTGGAAGCTGAGATTGCGAGGCTCAAGTGTTTGCTCGTGGATATTCGAGGAAGAATTGAAGGGGAGATTGGATCGTTTCCTTATCAGAAATCAACAACAAATGTTAACATGATGAATTTGCCTGGTGCTTATGTGATGAATCCCTGCAATGTGCAATGCAATGATCAAATGTATTGCCTTCACCCTGGGCCTGAAGTTAAAACAGGAGAAGCAGCAGAGCTGAATGGGCAAGGATTTAATGGGTGTGAGTTTGACAATCTTCCGTGTTTCGCAAATCAGAACTCAGGAGAAAAGGAGCTTTCTACATATGGGGTTGGAAGTGCAGGGTCCAATGGCAATTCTTCTGGCACAAAAAGGAGGAAAGGTAAAATTTAGGAATTCTTTCTCTTAATTTCTTCATTTATTTTATGATGGATATTAGAGAGTGAATTTCTGATATGATTTGTTTGAAAACTGTATTTTATCACCATCTGTAACTGGTATGTTGGTAGTAGTTTTTTGCTTCACTAGAAGGCTTGAAACTTCCAATCCAAGATTTTAATTTTTTAGAGAAAGTGTTTTGGTCAGTTTATGCTTCTTGTCTTCTGTCAGGACTTCCGAAGTGGTTTTCTTTTGTGTGTTTATGGAGAAAGTATTACAGTTTTTGACTTGCTGCAACTACAGAGTTCATTATTGTTCCAAGCATATCAACCATTCGGTAATTCTGGTTGATAACCACATTAACTATGTTCAGAATGATTATTAGAGGAATAACGGAAGACTTACATGTGAAATAAGGACCATGGGTAGTTGGATGCTATTTGAATATTTAGATGTTGTTAGATAACCACATAAATCGTTAAAATTTTTGAGGTGGCTTGGATTTTTTTGTTGGGAAAATTAGAGAGGATGGCTTTGATACTGATATTTATTTTCTTTGAAGGTGCTATGCAGCTACAGTAGGTTGAAGAACTTTTGAGGTCAGCATTATCCATATTCTGCGGGGTACATATTTGTCTTCCAACAAGCACTTTTCTTGGGCTGCATCGCCATCCCTCAGGTCGCATTGCTTCTTCTTTTCTTTTTTTTCATTTTCAGTTCGTTGTGTTTTCTATTTTTACCCTACTTATGGGTTTTTAGGGGTGGCGTGGCTTGGATTTGATGCTATTAGTGGTCTTCTTAGTTTGTGGTTTAAAGCCTACAAACTTGTAAAGCTGAAACTTATGGATTTGTAGCTTGTAGCATTTATGAGCGTCGGCAGACAGTCTGCTTTGTTATCAAGCTAAACTCAACTTAATAAAATGCCTTATCCCATCTTTGAACTGCTTACAACTATGTACAGATCCATCAGTAATTACTATCACTGATGCGATGCTTTGCTGATTTTCTTGAAAATTTATGTGCTTGTGTGGAGTAGTGTTTTTTCTTTTTACCTTTTGCCTCCTGGGTTGAGCTCTAGTTCTCTCTTTCTAAGCTATATGAGTTCTTTTTATTGCTGAATTACAGATTTTAGGGAAGGTGGAATATCTTTGATGTTTCAATACTGTGAGCCCTTTGTAGGTGAGTTACAAGTTTCACTCCCCGCAGTCGTAGCTTGTGATTCACTTGGGAAGCTACAAATTAGCTTGCATAGCTTTCAGCAATTCCTATTCCGGTTTTGCATGACATCAACTAGGCACATGAAGTTTGCTTTTGCCATAGCATTCTGTTTGGGAAGGTTGCGAGATGCCTACTCAAGCGGGAAGCTGTTGTTTAAACTGAGGTTTTGATCAATGGTCCTCTGATGGAAACTCATAGTGGTCAAAGATGGGGTCGTTAAAACATTACAATTTTTTTATGTAACTGATAATTGTCCCTGAGAGTAGCAGCTGCATTCTGGCTTGCTACAAGCCTACAATTGAAACAAAATGGAAAGAGAAATGTGCCTTTGAAATTTAGGAAAAAAAAAGTTGAATTTTGAGGTTGGCAAACAATCTTCAATTTCCTTTAGATATCTTGTTCATTGCAATTCTCATTTATTTCTTTAGATAGAAGGGCCTTTTCTTTACTCAATTTTTGGTACTTTTGTTGTAGAAGAAACTATATTGAAAATCATAGGAGCCATATGCACTTTTGGGAGATGGGGAGTATCAACGAAGTGAGGATTAGCAATGGGACATTTTACAAATGCCTTTCTCAGCAACAATTTCATAACCTTGAACAAGTTATATGCGGTAAAACCGTATTAGGGGCGGTGTAAGAGCTTGGTGTGATCCTGGAAGACGAATCAAACTATATTTTTTTGAAGGAAATGACTTGCAGGCAAAGGATTTCTGTCATTGGATCAGAAGAAATGCCTTAAAACGGTTAACCATTTTAGGTTGTTTCCCCCATTAATCTCATAGGCATACGATCGTTTAAAGCCTCTCCGCCTCTAGGCTTAGGTATCAAAATGGTTTTGATGTTTGGCTCGTGTATTTGAAAAAATAAGACTCAGCAAACTAACCACTTATTACTCGATGCTCTTGTTCTTTGAGTCACAAAGGATTAGCCCCCTACGCCAGGTTCGGTGTAACCAACTGTCCCCTCTAGCCCGTCCTCCATACCTTCCAGGCTTTAAAGCAGATTTAATTCAACAGTAAACCATCCTCAAATACACCAACAAGAGACAAAAGGTTAGGATATAAATCAAGACATGTTAAGGACTACTCAAGTTGTTCACACAGAAAACATGATTTTAATTCATAAGAAAAATCATCCTTAAACTTTAACCCGAATATCTATGGATAGTCCTCAGCAGTTTGGGTGTCATCATCGCGATATATACTCTCTGCCAATTGCCAGACCTGAAGAGTGTTATCCTCAGCTACACTTGAAATCACCCATGGCTCATTTTTGTTCCATGAGAAATCTGATATCTTGGCTTTATGCCCTCCATGAGAAAAAAGCAGCTCGGGAGGACCATCATCAGCATCTAGCTCTATTTCTAATTGCTCTTCCCCAATTCTGCGGATCAACAATACACCAGTAGTTGGGTCATGAAAAAGGACAAGAGAGATAAATAATTTCTGAACGAAACAATGTTAAAAGTGGTGAGTTGGATTAATCATCTTAGGCACAGCCCAGACATGAGAAATTCCATAAGAAGAAAACAGCAATATGATTTGTGCAATGGTCATTGCTGATATTGCTCCTAACTTCAGGAGGTTCAAATTGGAGGAAAAGATTTTATTGCTAATATTAGGTTGGTCAAATAAAACTTGAAACCAAAAAGAAAAGGGAAAGCATAGCATTTGATACCATGATAGGCAGAACAAATAATATTGAACACATTCCTAGTATCATCCAAATGTTAACTACCTGTTAAGGTCCCAAACCATCAATCTTCTATCATCACCAGAAGATGCCAGCACCGTCTCATGATTAGGATCCCATTCTACCTGGAAGACCTCTCCACTGAAAAAGACAAATCCAAGGTGAGAAGTCCTATTTCGATGATTTCATGCACCATTTTGGGCAGTAAATGGTTTGTAGAGTAACTGACACAAAATTGTTAACCTAACTAGAAAAACAAGGTTCAGGAAATGGAAAAGAATGAAAATTTAATAGTACGCAAATGCTTATGTACACCTTGAGCTTTGAGGCAGACAGAAAGTAGAATCCAAAATTCCTTAACAAAAGTTTATCAATTAACATTAAATATTTCTAATTACTTTCATTGCAAGAAGAGTCAAGTATTCCTTTATATAATGCTAAAATTACTTACTCATGGAACTCTGGGTAATTTTTAGGGCCAAAATGAAGTCAATGAACAGCATGGAGTTACGTGTAGCTAGAACCAGAGATCAATTAGGTTTACAATTAAATTACCACTTGTACTGAAAGATAGAGTCAACATCTAATTTGCTTTAGCTACTAAATACCCAGAACCAATCTGAGAGATGGCAGACTTACGTGTGACTGCTTAAAACATGCAAAGGTACATTCAGCTTCCGCATATCAAACAAACCAACAGTAGAGTCAGAAGATGCTGTAGCCAGAATCCACTCATTATAAGGATTGAAAGACAAATAATTGATCTGAGAGAAAAAATAATGTTTCCTATCAGATTACCAAAAGGACATGAAAATATATCAGGACAAAGAATCATAAAACCAAAAATGACTATAATAAGAAGCTTAATTCACCTCTCTCTCATGGGCTTTAACGCGATGTTGAGTTTGGTTGGTGCGCAAGTCCCAGATCATCAACTGACAATCATCACCTGAAGAACCAAATATATTCTCATTCTTCAAATGCCATGACACATCTTCAACCACACTTTCATGAGCCTACAAGGACATTCACAGATCTCATAATCAAATAACAAATCACTAAGGTTTAAAATCCTAGCAATTCCTAGAAGTCCAATAAATACCTCATAAACATGCATTGTATCAAGAACCTTCTCTTGAGGCCAAGCAGACAAGTCCCACAGGCATATCTTATGGTCTTGTGAACCACTCACAAGATAACCCTCCTTAAGTGGACTCCAAGATAATCCATACCCTTCCTTGTCATGACCCCTCAGCCTCAAATCAGGATCACATTCACCTCCCTTATCCTTCTCTGCCTGCTTGGTATAATCAAACACGAAAACCTCGCAGCCACTGGTCTTTGCACCAATAATAACCGGATTCTGTGGCATACACCTTGCCCTGTTCACTTCCCCATCAACAAGCATCCTCTGTGTTATCTCCACCTATCAACAACCACACAACTTCAGCTAGTGGTTCAACAGAATAACTCAATCAGTTTGACATCAAAAGCCAGACCAGTTTTATAGTTGTTAAATTCATCAAAAAAAAAAAAGCAAATGAAGGTAATATTTTCATCCGGTAACTATTTGAGCAATGTTCTAACTTATATCTTTCTTGACGAACAAATATTCTTAAAAAAAAAAATCCTTAATCTAGCATTTTTAAAAATCAGTAATTTCATCAAGCATTTTAGTACCCAAATCACAGTCCTCAAGTTCAAAATGGAAAACGAAAATACAAATACTAATAATGGGATCAATAATTTCTACGCTTCCATCCAGTAATTTCATCGAACGCTTGGTACCCACAAAACAAAGCGTGTCAAAAACTAAAAACTCAACAAACCTTAGGGAAAACCGGGTCATCATTTTTGGCGCCAAATTCGGATTCTGCGGCAAGGGTCGGGAGGACTGCGTCGGCAATCATGAGAAAGTCCGAGGCGCCACCGCTGGTGTGCGTCCCGAGGACGAGTTTGTGGACGGAAAAGGACGGGTCGGCTCCGTATGGGCTCGGCGAAGACGGGACCCAGTGGACAGTCAAAGAAGGCCACTCCAGAGGGTGAGAAATGACGAGATCGTATAGGAACGGGGTGTTCTTCTTCCATACGGTGAACTCTTCCTCTACCTGATCAGGGTTCATCTCCGAATCGTCTGCCATGGCCTCTCGCCTCGGGTGGATTGGATTGGATTCTTCGCAGCCTTTTCTAGCTTCCCGCCAAAATGAATGCATTGTATGGGAGCCAAGCAAGGGTTTTCGGTTTCTTTTATTTGCATATTTTTGGGAAATTAAAGGTCAGTTAAATATTTCTCAAAAACAAAAAAAAAATTAAATAAGGTTTTGGGCTGGGACTAGGCGCCTGAGGCCCACGAGAACATGACAGCCCTAAGACCCAGACTAGAGGCTTCAATGGGCTGAAATTCTGCCCGCCGTAGGCATGGGCTTTTTATTAATCAATGAACTGATTAACATTTTAAATAATTAATATATTCTTGTAAGAAATTTTAATGTTTTGAATTTTTTAATTAAATTTGAATAAGAATGCATTTTTTATTAGTATTAACATTTGAATTGAGTTTACATTAAAAAAAAGGTTGAATATTCTTGTTTAATTTATAATAATCCACTTTTGAAGTTTACATTTATCTAATGTATTAAGTGTTTTTTTACCATCATTGATTGGAATATAAATCTTTCTTCCATATAAAAAAAGTTGAGTATAGTTTAAAACTCTTCAAACCAACCAAAAAAAAAGTTAAAGTGAAATGATTCAAAATTAAAATGAGTTTTGGAGCTCTAAGATGTCTGATATAAATCTGGCCGTGGAGGTGCCGGTTGGCCGTCACCTCCTTTCACTACTCCTTCGATCATGGGAAAAATGTAGCGAGAGGAGAGATGCGCAGACGAGGCAAAGAGAGAATGAAAAAGGCAAAAAAAATGAATAGGTTTTATTATATAAAGGGCAATAATCTTCTAAAACAATTAATGATATTTTTGTTAGAAATTTTTTTAACCCATTTCATGACATATAGAATAATTATTATGGAGAATATAAAAAATAAATTTTCTAACTTCTCTTGAAATAATCATTCCGTGAACCGATTCAGAAATGTAAAGAGAAATGAAATACTCATTACCTCCAACCAATCATATCATAAATTCAAATGAGAAAGACATTAATATACCTCTTTAAAAGTTTAAGTTTAATATGACTTAGAAAAAAATCAATTAGGGCGTCCACGCGCTGGCATGACCTTATTGCAAGATATATTAATAATAACTTTTTAACCTTTTGTGGTTGTTTTGAAATGAATGAAACTATATAAAAAGAAGATATTTATTTAGGAGTATCTTTTCATGGCTTAATAAACAAATATCGTATTACAAAGTTATCTTTATGAATTTCAAATAGCATATTCAACTTACTCCAACAGAAGTACTCGCAATCCAAAGCAGAGATGGAAGCTATCGTAACTTGCCTGGTTGACCAATGCAGTGTATGTATTTGGTACAGGTGCCTACCCAGGAATCTTTGAAACTTGGGGATCTCGTCTGAACCGCAAAACAAACAGATTTTGAATCAAGGAAAATCGGTGCAGCCGTTACTTGAGACAACGAGTCCTGGATTACATCTGCCTGCAGTGCTGGCAGTTGCAAGTTTCACGGAAACACCCTTTCGCTGTTCTAGATTTGGTTGGGCGGTGGAAAAGATAAAACTATTCTCCATCCGTTTTACCAGACGGTTTCAATGCCCATTTTGATTGATCTTTGTCGTTTACTAGACAACACTTCAAATGTGGAACCGCTGCGTTGACTGTTATTGTTTTGTTATCTTTCGTTTTTTATCACAAATTTCTTCCACAAAATCATTTAGAAACCACAACTTTGTTGAATTTTATCCATTGATGGGAGTTGCGTTGAAACTTTGGACCAGGACATGTAAATTCAATGAATGTAAACTCAAATGGTCTGCTCTCTCTCTACAATCTTACCGGATGTTTAGCGGATGAGAAAAAAGCCTGGAAATCCTCCCCCTCCCTGCCCCTTCGGGCTTCATTCTGGTGGTAAAAGCTGTGGAGTGCGGACCCCTCCAAGCATTAAGGTCCATAACTTCTTTTTTTGATGATCCGAATGTTCCCACTTCACATCCTACTGAACATGAAAATGACTTGGGAACCATCATCACTTAAAACTGTCCTTGGGCAACAGTGTTCCCTTTCTTCCCATCCTCCTACCTTCCTACCCCGTCCAATGTCCAAAACAAGAGTATGATAGAACTCATCATTATTATTATTATTATTATTATTTCATTTCATTCACAAAAATTTTTTAAAATATTATACCAAAATTTATCCATTTAATACTCATTAACTAAACTTGATACAACAGACCAAATATTAATACACTGATAGAAAAGATCCAACAGCACGAATTTACAACCAAATCATCAAACTAACACAAATTTCGAACACACAAAATTAATTCACTAACACCATAAACATTTGATACCACTAACTTTGTTCTTTCTTCTTTTTAATCTGGAATAAAATCACATAATAGAACAAGCAGCAGGGTTCTCGTCGCTAAAAGCTGTGGTGTATCGCACTTCGGTGGAGCTAGCACGAGCCAGTTGCGACAACTGTGGGTCCTCGGTGTTGCGCACGTACCCAGCTGGGGCCTTCTTGTCGTACACCCCAGGAGCGTAAGGGTGGGCAACCACGTCGTAAGGCACGTAGGGCCACAGCTCGACCTTCTTCCCCGTCCGATGTGCCACGCGTGCGACAACCTTTGCTGGGTCAACGTATCCAACGACGGTTAGCTTGTTGGCCTTGCGTTCCACGTCCACTTGGGTCACGCCCTTCATTCCTTCCACTGATTTCTTCACTTTGCGTTCGCACCCTTCGCAGTCCATTTTCACCTTGATCTCCACCGTCTGTCAGCAGGTGAAAACAGTATTAGAATGCAGACAACAGGCCCCATGTCGGGGGCACTGACAAAAACAGCTAACCATAAAGGTATCTCCCCGGAAGGCAAATATTATCATCCTATAGGCTTGGCTAATATTTAAAGTGAATTTACCAAAATAACCTTCCACTGGTTTGGCAGCATTTTACACTAAATTTTCCACTTTTACTTTACATAATTGCCCCATTTTTCTTTATTTAGTAAGATTGAATTCTTGAATTCTATGTTTAGGGTAAAAGTAGTCTTACTAATACTAATAATTGAAAGAACAAAGATTCTCCAAAGAGGAAACGTATACTGATTGATTGGTAAGAAACAGAAACGATAATGTATGAAGCAGAATACAATCTGCAAAGCAATTTCTGACTTCTATTTTAACAGATAGAGTCAATAGGCATTAAAACAAACCAAGAAATTGACATCTATAATTTTCTTTCTCTTCAAGTCAAATTATATTTCTTCTCCTTACCACCCAAGTTAAACTTCAGATTTGTCTAGATTAACAAAGGAAAATCATCACACAGAGAAAATTGAACATGCTGATTAGCAGATCCGAACACTAAACCATATAAATCTAATGATCCAAGAACCAAAAAAGAAAACCCAATTTTCCATTTTTTTTAAAGAAAGATAATAGCTTCCTTAACTAGTTGATCTACTATCAAAGAAGCAGCTTTTGCAAAGATTAAGAGTTTTTCTACAAGTTTAAAGCCTTAAAACTGAATACCCAGAAATTAAAAGGATTTTGCTTTAAGAGATGTACCTGCAACTGCTTACGTTTCTTGAGCTTGGAACGGCTACGAGAACAGTCAAACAGATCAGAAACATGATCCAGAGCACCCATTTTTTGTTTATTTCTTTCTGTCTGTTCTTTCCTTCCCTGTGTTTTTCTCTCTTTTGATAATTAGAGTACCAAAAAGAAAAAGAAGAAGATGCTAAAAGTAACAGGAGAAGAATTTCTCAGTATATACAAGATAAGAATGCTGGAAACCAAAATATCCTTCCAGAAGGGATCCCTGGCCAAAGAGTGACAATGATAGTATGATAGACACACAAGCAAGCATCCCTTCACTTTATATAAGAGAAGTTTTTCACTTTGGTGTCTGTCTTCATAGAAATCTATGTCGTTGGATTCTTGTGTTTAGCCAGTTTTGCGCCACGTGTCTCGGTTGTACTCGATGGTAATTGTAGAGAATCGATGAGTTTTTGGACGAGGCTATCCATGCAAGTAACACCGACTCCTGACAGTATGTGTGTGTGTGTGTGTGTGTGTGTGTGTTGGGGGGTCCACTTTTTTCGTTGTTTGGCGAGGGATCGGAGGATGAATGCACGCGCTTAGGCCTGGCGCTGGCTGTGGTCCAACTGTGTACCTCTCAGCAGCCAGCCATAGTTAGTGTTGTTACGAATGATGATGGGGTTGGGAACCTTCGCTTTTATGTTGGGTCCCCATGACCATGAGTTGGATTCTGTAAGAATAAATGGTGGGTGGGTCCTTTTGAATTTTTGGTACAATGGCCCCCACGAGTTCGGCCTTTTTTATTTAGAGAATAATGTTTCAATCCAAGCCCATAAAATACAGGAAGAGCCCAATAGTTTAATTAGTACTATATCTAAATTTAGATCAGTTCACCAAGCAACACAGTAACCTTATGTTTCTTTCTTCTTGTCCGATTGGAAAGGAGATTCAAAAACAAAATCCCTTAAATATCACTGAATTAAATGTTCAGCTACATAAGAATGTTGTTTGAATGATATTCGTTTGCAATTTAGAACATAGTTGTTGTAGTTGTCTTCTACTTTATCCTTGTCAAATGGGAATGGCACAACAAGGAATACCCCTTTCATTCATTTCTTTATCCTCAATCAAATCAACTATAGGTCATTCACATAGTCATCTCAATATTTCACTCAATAATTTGTTTGATTGTAACATTTATTTGTTTTTTTTAACTTAATTTATCAAACTGAGATGTTAACCGCACCAGTTAAGGTGATATTAAAATAAAAAAATTAATCAATAATGTGTTATTTCCAATTGAATTTGTTAAAAAAAATGTATTCAATGCAAAAAAGCTTTTTTTAAATGATATTTTATCTATTTTTAACAAGTACTTATAGGTACACGTTAATCAAACCATTTATAAAAACATATGTTATAAAGATAAATAATTAAAAATAAAAAGTACAAAAAAATTTATTACAATGCTATAATTCTCTTTTTTTTTGAGAGAGAGAGAGAGAATTACAATGTTATAATTATTCAATAGTAAATTGGTAATAGTTTTATATATCAATGAAATCATACCTTTCATCAACCAGGAAATTAAAATCCAATCGTAATTCAATAATTCTTAATTGTTTTTATTAATGATCGAGTGTTTTACATTAAACAGTAAGCAAGGCAATATCATGTAGTGATTCTTGTTGAAAAGATTGGGGAAGGAGCTTGGGTCCTTTAGGAAGCAGCTTTGCATGCTTGAAACCAAAGAACCTAATTTCGAAAATATACCAAGTTCAATCTGAGCCCACTTGACCCAATTCCCAAGGGGCTGTTGGATGCAGAAATTTGCTAATAGCCCCGATAAATACGTCATCCCTCCATGGATTTGTAAGCAAAACATTGTAGGCATGGTTTCATCTATCATCGCCTTAACCATAGGGCGCAAGATGAGAGGATGTTATTGATATTGACTGCACAAGCTCTGCCATGAAATAGATTGGTCATGGCCTCATGGGCCTTATCATGTTTTAAGGTGAGTTCCTTTTCCTTGAATGGAGCAGTGGAATTCGTTGGGTCCCGTGAATGAATGTACATCAAAATTCAATGCCAAAAACTGAGATTGCGATAGGTGTTGGAGTAGGATTTGCAGGCCCCATTTCTGTGGAAATGTCTCAAGTTCAAGCCCACTTGAATACCCTCATGGCGAGCACCGCTCCTTTCTTTGATTGTTTAAACTTGCTTTTAAAATTCTTGAAGTTGCACTATCCATTTTTTTGGGCTACACATACTTGCCATTAGCCGTAAAACTTAGATGCAAGTTATGAAGTTATTGATATCTTTACACAGATTTTATCCAGCAGTACTGTGGTTCTTGGGGAAAGACATTCTAGTAGAGATGAATTATTTTGACAGAAAAAGAAACAAAACTGGCTCCCCAGGATTCACATTGGTCTCTACTTTCATTGAAGTTTGGTAGATTGACTGAACAAAGTGGTTCCTCGGATTAATTTTCACATCAGTAGACCATGGCCTGGGCATCCCAAAAGAAGAACAATAGATTAATTATTTTCTTCATCTTTCTAGAATAGAATAAACCCATCATTTCCAAGTCAAGATGTTGGAATTCGTTTCAAATTTTGACTGTTGATTCACATTGTAGACTGTTCTTTTTTTCCACCCAAAATTAAAAAGGAAAAAAGCCCACGTAACCAGCTAATTGGGAAGCACTTTCACCTGTGCTTCTTTTCTTGCTGTGACCACAAAGTCAATAATTAAACCAAGATTTAAGCCCCAAAGATTCAATATTACAACAATCCCGCTTGAGCTTGTTTTCTCTTAATAAGCTCTTCCTTTCAATATAAGGTTACAGAGAAAAGGCCAAAAAGGGTTAAGCTGAGTTAGTGCTTTTTGTTAATGGGAACTTACTTGGTTTACAGGACAATCCTTTTAAAAGTTAAAGAACAAAGCCACAGGCAGATATGGATATGCATGACTTTATTGTAAGTATATATATGATTTTCAAGTTTGGTTTTCAGACGTCAAAAAGAGAAACAAGACACACCCTCTATTTCTCAGGACTGGAAAAAGAAAAAGGGTCAGGGTCAATGCTGTGTTCGTGGCTAGTTATGGTGGGAGTGAGTTTCTTGGAAAATAGAACAAGTCAAATTTAGAACAAGAAGATCCCGTTGATTTTGCTTGCTTTAAAGAAACGTTACGAACCATACCGAGATTCAAACAAACAGGATATGGGTTATGGTTCAATGTTTCTACAGTGAGAGAGAGAGTGCCACTTCGAGTCATCCACGTACTGATTGGTGATAGCAGCAAAGAACAAAAAATATGCAGTCAAGGTTGCACGGGAAGCACTTAAAGCAAGTTTTCTTCCTTTTTTTTTTTTTTTTTTCTTGTTTACCTTTTGTGAGAGTTGCATTGTAAAAAACAGACCAGAATTAAAGAAAGGCATGGGACTCCACCAAAGGCACCACACTACACATGACTTGCGTGTGTCGGTCTCCAATGTAGAAATGTGAAATCCCCTGACATATTGCATGGGTCACATTAAGCAACTCTTTCTTTTTATTTATTTATTTTTCTTTTTTCTGCTATGACCATCCCAAGAGAGCAAACATGGAACAAAATGGGAAGAACCCTTTTATTTGTACTACTGGATACTATTTTAATTGCCCTCATGAGCTGTGCAATATGGGCCCAAGAACCTAAAGAACCAGAAAGAAAAGGATGAAGTTGATCACTACTTCGGATTTGCCAACTGCAATTTCCTTTTGCAGGAATGGAGGAATATATTTTATCCCAAATTGTTCAGCTTTTATAATCCTCTGTTTTACATAATAATCAAAACGGTTCTTCCAGCTTCTGATTTTAATTTAACATAAGTAATGATTACAAGTCATTGGCTTCTTTCATCATGCTTTCATGCTGATATATTCCCTGTAGATACCTGTTGGAATGGAGAAGCCTCGACAGACTATTTAATGTTTTCAAGGGTTTTTTCCTGTCCCATATACCTGCTTTCCTTTTCGTTTTGAACAAGTCATTGCCTTAATTGTACTTGGCATCGCCATTTATTGGCTTTTACTTGTGATATCAGATCTCCATATTTATACAACCAAGACTCGCAATGCAAGGCGCAAGTTCAGCTGCCATGGGTTGTTAAGTTTACAAGGAATAATGCTACTCAGTTCTCAATTGTCATAGCCCAGAAGAGAATCTTTAGTTAATTCAACTTTCAAAAAGAAATTAATTACTACCTCTTTTTCTCACCCTTAATTTACATCAATTCGGCAGCTTCAATGCCACTCTTGAAACTTGTATAGCATTGTACATCTCCAATGACATTTTCTGGTAGGGTTTTGATAAATTTGACTTGAGTGAGGCTAAAGAATGGTGGGGGAGTCAAATATTTAATCATAACCTTCCAATAATAATTTTTTATGCAAAGCATCCCTGGCTGCAGACTGCATATACAGTGGATCCAGTCTTGGCAATTATTATTTATCATCTAGACTTTGTAATGGATGATTGAGTGTATCTCTCCATATGCTTCCACTCCACCAATTCCATACGCTTCCACGTGTAACAATGGCTTGTTTTTTTTTTTGGTATTATATTAATGGTTAATTGTTCCAAGCATGTAATGTATGGCTGCTGCACAAACACACACAAATAAAGCAGGTTTGCTGTGGACACCAGACCATAGCACCTTCAATACTCAACACTTCCAGTCAAGATGCTGATCGACAATCAAACCTTCGCCTGCCCCCCACCATAATTTGTCTCTTGAGACTTGAAAGTTACTTACGGTTGTTGTATTTGAATGTTAATTTTCTTACCGCAATTTAACACCCCAATAATCCAATTTTTTCCATAGTCAAAAAGGCATGCAGATAACTTGAACCTTCATTCGGTGCTTCTGCCGTGTATTATTAAAATTTTTACAGTCATTCAGTTTTCATGCCTGGATCATGCTTGTGTCATTTGAACAATTCCAGCAGCTATGATTGTATTCAAAAACTTTTTTGTTTTCTTTTCCAAAATGTCATGAGAGAGGCATTGAGGTGTGGTCCTTTAAAGACCGTTTGCAGTGAAGGGTCTTGGCCATTGCAAGTCTGAAATTGTGGGCATAGAAAGTCTCACTCATCACAAAGATACGACTTTAAATATTATATTGGTGGGTCACATGCATGAGGATGGGACCTTACCCCTCAGCTAGGTGCAGCCTCAGTGGTCTAACAACAACTCCTCGAGTCACCGTCTCGTCTCTTTCAAAGTCTATACCCATTAATAAAGCAACTGATCAATTGGCAAAAGCTTTGATAGTCCCATTTTTCATCCATCAAAAAAAAAAAAAGAAAGAAAGAAAGAAAAAACTGGCATATCCCTTACTAAAGAAAGCTTATCTTGACCTAGGTATATGAATATGATCTTGAATTGTCAAGATCTTCGGTTCCCGTATGTTTTAGTAAGTTCAAAAATTTGGGTTTGGTCAGCAGTCGAATTTGTTTTGAAGAATTACGTTGAGAAATTGAGATGGTGTTTGAAATGGGCAAGGAAAGTGACAGATTTTAATCATTCACCAATTCATGTTTTTAGCTAATGATGGGAATGAATGGCCCTTAATTCAGGGTCCTTGTGTCAATGCATGCTTACTAAGCCACGTAGAAAACAAAAACAAAACATCCCAACTGCCGTATTGAAAAAATTCTGGCGCAATTGATGAACTTTGATATATATATATATATATATATATATATATATATATATTCTTCAGGTTTTAGACTAATCAATCATGTGTCAGGATTCCCTTCCTCGTTCTTTCTAAGCTATTTCGCTAACCAAATCGGTTTGTTTATGTAGTTTGAAAACGCTTGACATGCATCGTCGAAGTTTCACCTCCGCGTTAATGGATCACTACTGCAATCACCACTCTTTTTCCATTAGGTTGTTTGTCTATTTCTATATCTCCACCATTCATTAAGCAATCACCGTGTTTCCAACACCCAAAAAGGAAAAGGGTCAAATCATTATTATCATTTTGAAAACAACATGGAGAAACTGGAATGGCTGTGGCTCTTTTTCCATGCTCATAGTTTTGGCCATCGATCCATCATCATTCACATTTCACACACTATACTTTTGAAGTGGGGACGGGGCCTCTATTATGGGAAGTGAGGAGTGAAAACCCCAAGATTGGGTCGATTTCAGAATCACTTTGCCAAAAGCAAAAGAAAACAAACAGAAGTAAGTAGTTGGGAAGGTGCAGCAACACTTCGCACCAAATACGAGAATGGGCTTTGGATTTTTTCAATCATCCAAAAAACCCAAATAAATAACAAAATCCCAACTTTTTCTATCATTTCTTTTTTTTTTTAGTTACAGCTGGTCAATGAAGTGAAGTGGAGTGTGCTAGCCAGGGTCTTGGGTTGATCTTGGTGTTTTCACAATTTCACGTGGTCTGCACCGTGGATGCAGAAGGAGCCGGGCAGGGAAAGGATCATGAACATGTAGGGGGGAATAGGACTCATGGTGGGTCACGGTTGGTGGGCAGCACATGGGGCCACCCTTTCCCATATTGTGCCATGGCTAACTCTCACCATGTTTCCTCTCTGCTTCCTTCTCGAATGCGAACGGAAACAACGCTTTCAAAATAAAGATAGCCACCCTTTTTTCCCCGCATACGATACATATCATGTAAATATAACAGTATTTGAGAAAAATAAAAAGGTCTAGGGAACTGTGTTTCATTGTAACCAGGATTTTTCCATGGACTTTTTATCTCTGAATGTTGGACCTCAAGAATCTTGCTGACATTGGACAAATTTTCCGTGATTTAGGATCCATTGTAACTTAGCAATAGCCGGTTCAAATATGTGGGGTCTTTCCTAGTCCTGGAGGTGTTGATTATGCATTGGCAAGTTCGTGCATGTGGAGTACCAGAGAGACAGATCATCTTCCCAGATAAGAGTTCTGGATTCTCAATGCCTAGTGGGAATTCGATAAGAGGTCTGCATGAGATTAGACCATTTTATCTTTGTCAATACACTGATGAGTACAAGCCCCGACTAAACACAACAGATGATATTGATCACAACTTTCTTTTTCAAATAGAAAGTTCAATTTAGTTCGGTTAGACTATTGAGTTACACTGAAATTATATCTATGATCTTTTGATCGATTAGACTCACAGTCCAAACCCAAACCCAAATATATTTTGGATTCTCCAAAAAGTAGTTTACTTTAATTTCTAACAATTATTAATTGGATTCTTCCCATGAAAGTAATGAGCATCCAGCTGAGAAGGTACATGAACTCATACTGGCTAGGAAAAAAGAGTTTCACATATAGCAAATAATTGAAGTGTACAAAGGTGTTACGTACAGTATGGAAAAGGGAAAATTTTGGATTATTCCAATTGGGACTCAATTATGAGAGACACAAAGACATCATTATCTTTAACCTTGGGTGTGACACATGGGGGCAGAATTTAAATATAGAAGTCTTGGTTTTTGGCTTGGAAAAAACCAATGTCAGATAAGACACCCATGGGTGGAAGGGCTGTTGTTTTTGGAGTGCCCAGTGACTCTATCTCCATGGCTTATTGTGGATTTCGGGGCAACCTCCCACCGGCTTTGAATTTCTCCCAAATCTGCCTCATTTTTCTCAAAGGAAATTCATCCTTCAGCTTTTCGCTGTACCAGCCAAGTTTGATAAGACTTTCGGTTACTTCCAAATTAATAACATTAGTAACTTTCTGTCTTTAAAGCTTGGCTGCTCTTTAAACAACAATAACGTGCTCAAGTTCAAAATGCATTCATGTGAATTTTAAATTCCAGCCAGCAAGAAACTGATGAAAAGGTTTAGATAATATAGGAAAAAGGTTACTCCAGTTAAGATCAGTTCGAATTTATAAACATGCGCAACAGGTTTTTTTTTTTTTTTTTTCTTTCAAGGATTTCAAATTTAAATAGCGATAATGAATTTACGTAATTCGTAGGTATAGTTTGATAATTTAATAAATACGTTAATAGTATGGTTTCATTGAGATAAGTTTTCATCATTATTAAATAGTCTTAAACTTATTCTTTAATTAAAAAAGGAACATTGGAAGAAAATTCAAACTTTGAAGATATGCTTTTGCTGTAAGCCCTACAAATGTGCTTTTCAATTGTTTCAAGAAATCTTGTACAATTTCTATGAGTTTATCCTTAAGCAAACTGGTGCAGATTATCAAGCAAAATTATATGCCAGATTACAATACAAATTCCAAATCTAACTTGTGGCATGGGATTGCAGGCAGACAAGGAAAGAAAATCCAAACCAAACCAGCCAAATAATTACTCAGCTATTTTGGCAATTTAATAAATCACCCTGTGATTTTCCACTGAATTACAGATAGTCTTTCCATTTTTTGTGAGTGTTAAATTGCTCAACTCTGACTTGGCAAATTTAAGAGGTTAACCACACATATACCATATTAGAGTGCTTAATTAAGGCATTCCATATCAATGGACAAAAAATTAATTAAAAGAATTAATAAATTTATGTTCCCAAAAATAAGATAAAATACTAGAAATTTGTATTCCCAAAAAATTAAAAGAAATGTAGAAATCCGAGAAAGAAACAAGAGCAAAATTATTATAAGAATCCTATTCTTCAGGCTTTCCAAATGACTAAACTGACACATCTCTGATTCTTTCTCTCTCTCTCTCTCTCCCAAAAATAAAAACTGACCAATTCAGAGTCTCTCTCTTTCTCCAAAGTCTTTACCCAATAAATGAGTGAATCCACTTTGGAGTTGAATTTTCTTTTTATTCCAAAGGGAAAACAAACGCCTCTGAAATCTCTGACCCGATAGTTTAGTCACAAAATCTGCATGTATACGTTGTTGCTTACCCCGTCGGCTGGTCCTATACATCTCTCTCTCCCCCTCTCTTTAATGCTTTGGACGATTGTGTTTATATTATTATTATTAGAGAAAACAAAAAGCAGAAAATAGTATCCTAGGCTCTCTCTCTCTCTCTCTCATCTTTCCTTTTCAAGTTTTTTCAGTTACTTAATTCACACCTTCACCCTCTCTCTCCCTCTCTCTTATAAATATACACCACCACCTCCGCCTCCCTTTTGTTTTCTATATGTTCCTTGAATAGCAAACAAGAAGGGGTGGTCGAGAGTTCTTTAGGCTTTCTATGATCCAAAGGAGAAAAACCCATTTTAGTTTTTGATCTGATCTTGTGGGAAAGGAAGAGATTTGAAGGAAAAGGGTGTTGCTTTCTTTCTTCTTTTTCTTTTGGTTCTTTTGAGGGTTGTTGGCTGCTTTGAAAGAAAAAAACAAGAAAAGAA
>NW_018397261.1:7399135-7498141 GCF_002168275.2 Theobroma umbraticum
AGCGCAGCTGTATTCTGATAATATTGGGTTTCCATTGTGCGGCTCCCAGGATTGGATTGATAATGGTTGCGGCGGGGTTAATCAATTCTGTTTCGGTCTTCAACAGAAATCACAGCTGCAACAACAACAACTACAACAACAGCAGCAACAGTGGCAGCAGCTTCAGAGTCAGCAGCGAAGGAATCAAAGTCTTTATTTTGACAACAGTCTTCTTGCCTCCTCTATCAAGAACATCAATACCACCACCACCAACAACAACAATCGTGAATCAATGATGTATTGCCAAAGCATGGATTCTCAGGTTGAGAAGCAAAGACATGAGATTGATCAGTTCATCAGATCACAGGTTAGAACGAAAAAGCAATATTTATTGGGTTTTCTCTTTGCAGTTCTTTCTCTTTTCTTAATTGGTTTCCTGACAAATTTTTGTTCTATTTCTTTTATTTAGAATGAGCGATTGAGATTGTTACTGCAAGAGCAAAGGAAACAACAAGTTGCAGCTTTTGTAAAAAGAATAGAATCAAAAGCTTTCCTTTTACTTAGACAAAAGGATGAAGAGATAGCAAAAGCAACAACTAAAACAATTGAGTTACAAAATTTGTTGAAGAAACTAGAGATGGAGAGCCAAGCATGGCAAAGAGTGGCACAGGAAAATGAAGTAATGGTGGCGGCGTTAAACAACACTCTCGAACAACTACGGGAACAAGCGTCTTGTTGTTTTAATGGGGTAGATGATGCAGAGTCATGCTGTGAAGTGAACGGAGAAGGAATAGAAGCAGAGGGAAACAGAGGTTTCGCAGGACTTGCTGTCGATCGCGGACAAGAAGAAGCCGAAGAACAAAGAACAAGAACCCCGACGACAATGGTTTGCAAATGCTGCAATTCTCGAAATTCGTGCGTTTTGTTCCTCCCTTGCAGACACCTTTCTTCATGCAAGGATTGTGCAGCTTTTCTTGATTCTTGCCCCGTTTGTAGAACGGCAAAGAAAGCTAGCATTGAGGCCCTGATTCCTTAGGCAGGACCAAAAATTTCAGGGGAAATGTGAACGGAAAAAACCCCAGAAAAAGGAAAAAAAAGAAGATAAAAGACAGAAAAACTGATGATGATGGCTGAACATAACCCATGTGGCTGCTAGGATTGAATTCTCACTAGGTCTTTTATTTTTGCTTAATTTTTTTGGTTTTTTCCCCTTTTTAGGTACTCTGGGCTTTAGATTAAACTTGTACTTAAACAACCAAAAAAATGAATCAATTGAACAGAAATTACTGCAGGAATAGGACAGAGCATCTTTTTTGCCGTTCCTGGAGTTAGTGCCTGGCCCTATTTTAGGTAGTAGTAAAGCACATATATTCTGGCAGATTGATTTGATTATTCATATCAGATATGATGGCAATTTTTTTTAGGCTTCGGCAGTGACAGGAGAGAAAGATTGAAAGCTATGTCAGATTTCCAACCTAACCCACCCTCAGCCCCTGCTTTCTCACCTCACTAAATTGGAAAGCTCATTCCATTATTTTCCATACCAGTACGCTCCCCCCATCATTCATTCAAGTCTTAACTGGACTTTCCTACCCTTTTCTTTGATTCTCCTTTGTCTGTTTGAAAAGGAAATGAAAAGCAATCCAGCCATACTCAGAACCCAGGAAAAAAAAAAGCAAAGAAGCAAATTTTTTGCAAATTGAAACAGCTTCTTTAATCAGAAGAAAAGCCAGATTTGCAATTAGGTCCCTGTCCTTTTAAATCAAAACATGCTTTAGAAGTGGACGAGAAAATGAGGGGGAATTCTGTGATTATGGAAGACTTATTGTACTCTGGGCCCTCCTTATTTCCCGCCATATTTTACTATCCGTACGGTTTTCGTTCCTTTGAGAGCGTGGGGTGACTGACTCTGATCAAATCTTTCACCTTTTTTTTTTTTAAAATTTTTATGGGGGCAGGTGGGGTGTTCGGAGAGGTTACATGTGACGTGTACGTTGACTATCTATTGGGGCTTCCCACGTCACTTACCCCCAAGGAAATCTCCCCCGATTCCTATCGCTGCGGTTCTAACCATTGATGGTCTTGGGGTTCAATAATTAAGCATGTGACATGAGATTTTGAAGGGAAAAAATAAGGTGAATGGTCTCCCATTTTAAGAAATTAGGATCAGTTTCAATCAATTATTTTTAAGATAATATTTTGTCCTTAATGTTCTATAAATAGAATTCATAATTGATGATTGAATCTTATGTATGTTAATAATTATATTGATGAATTAAAAAATAATAAAAGAAAATCGTGCCCGTTTTCAGATGTGTTCATTGGTGGATTCGAGCGAGTTAGAATCTATTTTAATCCTTTTAAATTTAAGCAAGGGATTTCCTAGCAATATGTTCATGTTTAATATTAATATAATTTTAATGTTTATTGTATTTAAAATAATTTTTTTAATAAGATACATATATATTTTAGAGAATATTTGAGTTTAACTTTTGAATTAGAGGTAAATGATTTTTAATTAGAGTTTTTTTATGAAATATAAAGTTTTTTAATAAAATTGATTGCCATTTCTAATGAAATTGTTTTGAATTTTCAATGAAATTCGTATGAATTTTCTATAAACTTTGTCGATAATTTTCCACTATTAAGTTACAATTCCACCTATGAATCACATTATTGACGAAATCTTTTTTTTTTCCAAAATGTAGTTGAAAAAGGATTTTTTTAGTGAATTAGAATTATTTCTTGTCTTATTTTTTATTTTTAAAATGTCTCAAAATTATATTTTTTAACAGTAAATTCTTCTATAGTTTTATTTATTTATATTAAAAATTTCACAAAAAATTAAAATTTTAATATATAATACATTAAATTTATTTTTTTGAAAATCAAATTGAAAATAGCAAAATGGAATAGAAAGAGTATTATTTACTGAATGCAAGATTTACGTGGGGATTGGTACAAAATTCAAGTGGACTTTCCACAATTAAATGTTACAACTGTTAGAATCTTCCATTATCTTATTGAAAAAATAAATGATAAAATTGAATAATTATAGTAGCATGAATGAAGGACGATTTGGGCAATTTACTCAAAGAATAATCTTCCGCAAGTGAGCCAGATAAGATCGAAGAACCTCTTTTTTTGAGTTTAAGCTTTATCGATTACTATCATTCGTGTTAATTATTAATTAATATTATTATTGTTTTCCCCAAATTGTGACTAAACAAAATCTGTAGCTGTAACCAAGGAATCAGTTCAAAGCCGGTGGAAAAGAGCTTATGCAAAGCAAAGCTGCGAAGGTAAAGCCTTTACCAATTCTCGCATTTCTCTTTTGGTTCAATCCGTTTGGTTCTTCTTAGAAAACCCACACTCTAGGTACCGGCACTTCGGCTATTGGCTCCTCGAGGTCGAATCTCGTATCCAATTACTTACCCTTTGGCCCAATTTTCTTTATTTCCTTAAAGAACTAATTCTATTTTTTTTTTTGGTTTAAATTCTATGTTGTTTATGTAGCATCTGCTTGTTTTCTTGAATTCCTTTAAACCCCATTTGTTTTCTTGCAGGTTTGAGTTTATAAGTAAGTTTCGATGGCCAACAAGCCTAAACCAAGATCACGGCAACTGTCTGTTTACCTTTACATTCCAAATATTATTGGTTGGTTCCTCCTTTTTTTGTTTGAATTCTTAATAGTTTTTTTTTTCAGTTGAAATTTGATAGATAAGCTCTTTGCAGTTATGCATGAACATCTCCATCTTGGGTTCTTTGAGTTTGCGTGTTTTCAATTTTTGTGATTGTAGGTTATATAAGAATTCTCTTGAATTGCTATGCTTTTGCTCGATGCTTTTCCAGCAAAAGACTTTTTGCTGTTCTTTATTTCCTAAGGTGAGAATTTTGGCTAAAATATTATGCTTTCTCTGATTTGAGATTGATTTACTAGATAGACTTAAATATGATTAAATTTGGGCCTGCAGCTTTGTTTGTGATGCTTTGGATGGTTGGTGTGCTCGCAAATTCAACCAAGGTATGATTAGTACTCTTATTTATCTTCAAAGTTATAGAAGTTGTTAAGAGCATTGATGGGAAGGTGGAATGTGTGCATTTGGGCAGAGCGCATGGACTTAGGATCAAGTTTAGTAAATTGAGAAATTTAAGCCTTAAATTGCGGGATGTTGAAACCGGAAAGGAATGCGTGTCATATAAAAGCTGCTTCCGTAAGATGCAGAATCTGATTCATTTTTTGTTTTCTCCTTGCTTCAGCTTCAACATTTGGAGCTGTTTTGGACATGGTAACAGATAGGTAAACTATCCTTTTGATTTGAGACAGACATTAACTTTTAAGGCTGTCTTAATACATCTTTTAGTATGATCTTTATTTAAAGATATCAATAGTAAATTTGAATTGCACTGTTGTCTCCCTATTGAGTTTGCTTGATTCTGCAATTCAGGATTAGCACTGCTTGTCTACTGGTTATACTTTCTCAAGTGTATAGGTAAGTTTTCTTTCAGTCTTTCATGTTTATTTATGTTGCCAAAATTGATATGCTTGTGTCCTGCTATATCACTCACATTTTTATGCAGGCCTAGCTTGGTTTTCTTGTCATTGCTAGCCTTAGATATTGCTAGCCATTGGCTGCAGATGTACAGGTAGCTCTTTTTCCTTCAAATACATATTTCATATCATAGTATTGTTTCTTTTCTAGAATATGTCTTTTCTTGTTAACTCTGAATAATTGAATTGCAGTACATTCCTAGTGGGTAAGGCTAGTCATAAAGATGTGAAAGACAGTTCCAGTTGGCTTTTCAAGCTCTACTATGGAAACCGGATGTTTATGGGTTTTTGTTGTGTGGCTTGTGAGGTAATTATATGTTGATAACTCTGTTCCATCTTTTTACTTTGCTATGTTTTTGGCACTTTTCTATTAAACCTTCTTGACTTTGTAGGTTCTTTACATAACCTTATTTCTTATCGCGAAGAACCATACTGAGAATTTGATGGATGTAAGTCCGGTTTCTTGTATTTTGTTGCCTTTCCAATTTGATTAGTGGATTCCTTTGCACCTTGATTTCTAAATTGTCTTCCTTCTCTATTTTCCTTTTGTTATTTTTTTTCAGGTTATAGTGACTACCCTGAAACAGGGTTCGCCTCTTTCCTTTCTAGTTGCTTTAAGTTTACTTGGATGCTCAATCAAGCAGGTGATCAATTTTATACAGGTAGGCACGTGTGCCTTATAACATGATCAAAGTTGCATCAATTTTTTTTTTTTAAGAAATTTAATTATTAAATCTCATTTTCCTGTTAAATTGATGTAATGGCAATTTCGATGTGTGAAGGTTAGTAATTGTTTGTTTCTTCAGATGGTCTAACTTATTATATAAATTAGTGAATTTGACTGTTGCTAGACTTTAGATGGATGTATGAATACTTAATATTCAGTGTGAAATGAAAAATGTGCTCCAATGAGATGCTTGCATTTTGAACTGTACTTGAGTTTGATCTTGTGCTGAACTTCATAGATCAGCTATAAAAATAAAACACAAGTTCTGCTGGTAGATATACCATTCCGATTGAAACAGAAAAAGTTCTAAAATCATATTAGTTTATCAATGAAATGGTTGAGTGGTTTATTTATTTTGCTTAAGCATCGCACCAATTAAACTGTTGCATGATCTGGATGTTAATGGAGTTTATTTGATGGTTTCAGATGAAGACAGCAGCAGATGCATGTGTGCTTTACGACACTGAAAAAAAACAGAAGCCCTGATTGATTTCAATTTTTTATGTCAAGAGCAGAGTTTTGTTTCTGGCCTCGAGTGCGTAATATTTGACAGTAAGGTGTAGATGTCGAGACTGGTAACTCGAATCACTTCTCTGATGTCCATATGGAGAGTGGAAGGTGCAATTGCAATAATATAAATTGTTTGGGGTGACAGAGTATCTTGACATTTTCTGTTTTTCAAAACATGGATGCAATCATGCAACTGATCACATGGCTTGTGTGCTTTTGCCTTATCAAAAGCTTGGTGTTGACGATGATGATGATGTTTTTAACATGTGGCTCTGTGGCTTAAATGTGTTATGTTTACTGACTGCTGGTGTATGAATACTGTTTTTCTCAACTTAAATTTCCTACTGCCTTGTAAACCTAAGCAATGATGATACTGATTGATAATTTCCTGAAAATTTTGTAAGCAAAGGGAGAAATGAGGTCCTTTTTTAGCCTGAATGAAATGAACCAATTGCCTTTTTGTGCCAAATGTCAAGCACCCGTGTCTCCTTGTCAACTATTAATTAGAAAAGCAAGGAAATCTGGAACAAAGTGTCTCATTCTCCGGAATCCATTTATCAAGCCAGAAATAGGCAAGGGCTCCGTTGCCTACAATCCTACCACAAGCATGCAATCCCACATGCTTCTGAGCTCTCTCATTGGAGGGTGTATATGTTGACGATGCTTCGCTATACTGGTGACATTCTGTCGTGCGGTAAATGGGAGCCAATTAGTCCAACTTTGTTATCCTTTCCCTAACGCCACCACCGTTAACGTATACAGTGACAACAGGGAACCTATGATAGTAAAGTACATTCGGCTAAGGTGGTTCGTTGCATGAATGGAAGACAAACTTGTTGAATCAAATTGCTTAATTCCTCTCTTGTTAGTACAAGAGCACGTGTAACTTGACATGGACATCCAGCTAACCAGGCTGGTGGAGGTGCATTAGAATAATTTGTCATGATTTTTCAGCTTAAGAGGATAACTCCTTACTACTTATAACGAGAACATCAAAACTAGAAATGTAAAATTTGGATTGTACAATCATCTAGAGTGCTGCAGGAGTTTGAACACGTTTTTTTCTTTTCTAAAAATAAAGGCACTAGAGTATAATACTAAGCCGAGCCAGTTTCTTCAAATCTTCTAGGAAGTCATTCAGTACTTGGTAACATGACGGCGCAGCCACAGCTGGTACATGACCATATATGTCTATTCCCAAACTGTTTATAAACAAAAAGGGGCAGACGACAACCAATAGATTAAAAAAAAAAATCTTACACCACAGTCGTTTTCCTCTTGTCAGTTTTAGTATGGTACTGCATATGGCAGGGCATATATGTTAGCCTGGGGCAAGTATTGGGCACCTGGATACTGAGTGAAGTCTCCTTGATGTAAAACATTATAACTAGCATTACATGTGTCTCTTATGTCGCTCCTGGGTCGCTTCGTCTCGAAGAGCCAGTCGAGATCTACAATGTCGAAGTGCTCAGACTGCAAAGAAGGGGGAAGCCAGTTCGCGACTAACTCTGTGAATTGTGATTCTATCTGCAGCAAGCTAATTTCAGAGCAGCTGGATGTTGGAGCCATTTCAGACTTCTCATCAGTAGCAGGCACACCCCAATCAGTTGAAAGTTGCTCTTTGACAGGTGTAAGACCCAAATCAAGCTTCTTTTGGACTCCAGAATCCAGCATTAAAGGGTGGTGGAGTAAATACTGATCATAGGGACATGAAGTAGAGTATCCATGGTGCAGGACATCATTGCTAGCATCGGATGTCTCGCAAATGTCGCCTCTGGGCGGCTTCCTCTCAAAGAGCCCCTCTTGATCACCAACATCAAATTGCTCAATCTGCAGGGGACGGGGAAGCCAGTTCTCCTCCTCTAACTCTCTGAATTGTTCTGTTAGAGTCATTTTGGATTTCTCATCCATATAGATCCCAGCTGTCTGAGAGAATGACAAAGCTCTCTTAGAGGTGGTGGAACAAACTCTTGGACGTCAGTAGCTGGCACACCAAAGGCTGAAGAAAACTGCTCCTCAACAGGTAATTCAAGCTTTTTCTGCACTACAGAATCCATCATTATGGTAGAGCAGTCTGGTTTGCGGGATAGGGCTTCAGGAGTCTTGTGCTTTTGGAGCTGGACATCAATCTGAACAATATTTCCTACAGTAAAATCATGAAGAGAGAGTAAAAATGTCAAATTCAGAAGATAACTGAAAAACTAGAAAATGAAGAACAATTATTCACTAACCATGATTATGGCAGTCATTGCGGGATCCGCGTTTCTTTTCTTATGAATGCTTTGGCTGTTGTCTGAAGACTCATAAAAGCTGTCAGATGTAGGCTGCTTAAGCTCTTCAGTGAGGCCGCTCGACTCCATCTCCTGGGTTCCATTTTCAGTTTTACCTTGATTTTCACTCCTTCCTCCACCTTCATCGCCCCTGAATCGCTGACGCCTTTCATGATGACCTGGTTTTTTCTGGCAAATCTCTCCTTGCTCCCTTTCTTTCCTCGTCTCTTTCTTGCTCCTCCATTTCTCCTCCTCCTTTTCCCTTTCAGCCTTCACTCTTTCTCTCTGAACCTGTACGGCCAGAGAAAAATGTGACACACGCTTTGTAATAAAATTTCACAAAATGGGATGTAATTTTATAAAAATTAATTTGTATAAACTTAAGATGAATCAATGTTTTACTTTGTGGAGACACATTCAATCACCGTCCAGTTTATCCTGAAAATCTTTGAACTAACAGTATTCTCTTATTCACCAAGCTGGCTAATGTCTTAAACCAGTCACATCCCCTCTAGGCTTGACAGATCAGTAGCATGATGATAATACCAATTATTCATGTTATGAAGAAATTCTTTAAAAGCCCCACAATATTTTTTCCCTATGATTTCTTCCCTCAAAAGCATGAAGACCAAAACCACTCTACAGTCTATCAAACCCTTGTTGAGATTTCCACTGATTATTTGTTTTCTATTTTTGATCAATGTCGGTCTAATCCTCAAAAGAGAGGGAAATCAAACTTCAGAATCATTAAATGAAGAAAAAGAGGTACTAATAAACGTAAGTGCACTCTAGAATTAGAAACTTCTGATCAAGATCCAAAGGGAGCAGAAAAGCTTGCTTAAAACGAACCTTAATCAGCTCCAAAAGAGCCTCCCCACTCACTCCATTCCGCACGTACCTCGGCGGTGGAAACGGTAAGCACCGTGACATTCTCCGAACAAAAACCCAAATACCCAATAACGAGGTAAGCGATTTAAATGCAGAAAACAAAGTTTCACAGGAAAAAAAAGATGAAAACGATAGAACAGAGAGATTGTTTCCAATAGCAGTTATCTGGGTGTCTTTCGTAGTTTATCTTGATTCTGGAGAGCTTTTGATTAATTGATATTTAAATCTTTCTTACTTATTAGTAATTAAAAGAGACTAAGAACAAATTAACCTCTAAAGAGCGAGAGTTTGAATGTGATAGAGATTAACAGAAAATTCTGGCGGATTTTGATATTAATACTTGAAGAGAACGGTGAAAGGGCAGCTTCCAAGAACCAGTGAAGGGTCCTAGCGTGATGCTTCCATAGCCCATGAATTTCCCGCTTGTCGTTTTTATTTTACCATTTTAACCCTCCTCTTCTCATCATTTACCATCTTACTATTCTCATAAGCAACGACACGCCGTAGCATCTCAAGAAGAGGAATGTAATAATATTTTTTAGTTTTTATTTTTGAAAATTATAGGTGAATTTTTATTAATAACCAGGAATGAAGCATTCCTTAACAAAACCAAAACCCAGGAGTAATGGAAGCAAAAGTACGTCCATTTTGGGAATCTTCAAAATGCCATAAAATATACCATTTTCATTGACCTTTCAGCAATATCACTAGTATTAATTTAGCTTCCTTATATTCACTCTCTTATTACTGCTCTTCTCTGTCATTAGTCTTTAAATTGTTTTCGCTTATTTTTTTAATAAAAAAGGCTCCCCTTATTTTCTGGGGTTTCAAGATACCTAGTCTAAGTGCATAGATGAATATACAATCTAAGCAGACAACCGGTTTTGAGTGAAAATAATCAGACTTTATAAAACTCAGTTTCAATGGAAATTCACTAAAGAAAATGCACCGATATAGCTATTATAAAACTCACTTTCATTCTCCTTCATAACGAATTCTAGGCAATTAGATGATGAACAAATGTGGGAAAGAAAGATAGGGGAATAAAGAGAGAAGATTAAGGAAAACAAGATCTGTGCATGCACCTTCTTATCCAGCTGCGGCTTGACAGTAACCACATCTATGGCAGTCAAGTTCAAAACTTTCTGAAACTCTCCCCGTGTACAAAATGCTGCACTAAACAGTACTCAACTGCCCGTTAAACAAGATAGCAGAAAACAGAGGTCAACTGAAGCTCTTCTAAAGGTTTAGAGCAGAACCTAGTCTAGTTAATTGAAAAGCCTAGATGACCATCTGGTTAAGATAAAAACTAAAAAGTTAGGACACTGAGCTTACTTTCAAATTAATTTAAAAGCTAAATTAAACTCAAACTAGGAGTTACAGTTCCAAATTTGGAGCATATATTACAGGAAAATAAATCCTGTGTAATGAAAGTCCAGAACAGCAAACCTTTTCTTGATAATTTCTTGAAGTGTGGCAACCCCAACAGCCTAGATAACTGCACCAACACTGTTAGGTCTCCTTACCACAAACTACTTCAGTTATGCAACCTGTTTCCTCATTGAAGATGATATCAGTCACCTTTTTATCCTCCAGCATCTCACAACCTTTAGCCTTCAGAGACTCCACCCATGGCTCAAAAATCTTCTCTCTAGTGGTCCCACGACAAAATACTACATCGAAATGTTTCTATAACCATCCATGAAATAAAACTTTATGTTTCAACCACATGTGACAGGAACGGGAGTTTTGCTGAAAATACTCTGTAGCTTAAGGGTCCAGTAAGCCTCATCTGTCTCTGCTCTTTATAGATTTCGTTGATTAAACACGCATTGACATAGTTATTAAATTTCTTCGCAGAGGTCAAAATATTTCTAGAGAAGAATTTAAACGATCAAACCTGGTGGGCAAGAATTAAATAATATAGCACCCCTTGAGTAGCCGCAGCACTACATAGCTCTTCTGGAGCAAACAAACCCACACGAAGTAATAGACCAAAAACATCTTGATAGAGCCTCTCCGAGCATCCAAACTGTTTAAAAAGCTCCCTTGCAGTAACTGCCAGTTAAGCCTCTGAGTAAGGTACTTGAAAAAATTTATCTTTGATTCATTTAATAGAAGTAACACCTAATATACAATGCTGGATTCTACTACTGTAAATCCTTACGTGAATCATATTTTTTCCTGGCAACAGCAGTGATGTCAAAGTCAATTACTGCGAAAAGGAGCAGCAGCTGGTTTGATGACAGGAAATAGATAGAAAACAAAGAAAGATTGCCATAAAAGTTTATCTAATGTCCAGGTACAATCCGAGCTCATATAAAAATAATCAGTCTAGTAATCAATTAAAAAGCAGAGAATTGTAATTAGCAAACAAAAAAAATAACTGATTAGATTTTGAGTACAAAGATTAAATTAGCGAAAATGTATGAATATTGGAACTATTTGAATATTTGACCTGCGACATTTGCACCTTCGTTTCTTTAGAATTTTACAAGAAGTTCAATTTCATTATTCCTAGTGCTAAATTGTTTTACCACTGATCACTATATTCCTTTTCTATTGTTCACATATCACCAACCCCATGTTTGATTGGGTTAATTATAAATTTAGCACCAAGACTTTAATGAAATTGTTCATTTGGTATTTGAAGAAAAGAAAATTACATTAAGGTACTCCAACCTCTATTGGGTAAAGCAGATTGGCTTTGCCTAAAGGGCCAATACTAATCCGTCATGTGTCATAGAAATGCCAAGTCAGACACATCATTGTCATAGAATATTTTGTTTACGTTATAATTAAATTTAAGTTAATTACTTAGAAGAAAAGAAATATTTTATTAGTATTTAAAATCATAATATTTATAAAAAATACCTTTATAAAATATTAATTTTTTTATACAGAGGAAGTCAAATTTAATTTTTATAAAAAAGATAAATTAATGGTCTAAGTATCCTTTAATCCCTATATTTAGTTATTTTCTTCAATTTAATTTTTTTATTCAAAATAGTAATAATTTAATTTTTTTAATTTTAAAAATTATTTTAATTTAATTTTTTTAATATTTTTCATCTAAATTAACTATTATGATACTAATATCAATATTGACGTAATATTAAATGCTAATGTAATATATAAAAAAGATTTCGATTGCTTGCTGACATGACATGTCAAGAGGCTACCACATTACTCTCTTCTTTTTCCAAACTATGAGGTCCTTACTAACACTCCTAAATTCTTGTTTTTAATTATTTCTTGATTTTATTTTTTTTTCTTTTTTTCTTTCTTTTTCCCAAAACTATGTCTCTCCTTACATTCTAAAAAACACTAATTACAAAAATATTTTTTTTCTCTATTTTATTAGTTAAAATATTATTTATTATTTTATATTAAAATATCATATAATTATGTCATCATATTAATTTTTTTTTTCAATCATTTATATAAAGATTAATTTAACTCAAAATATAGTTTATTTAATTCAAAATAAAATTATAAGTGTTTAATTGAATTTAATAAAAATATAAGAATTTATTTAAATATTTTTGAATAATTTAAAAACTTTTAAAAATATTATGCCAACAAAAATTCAGAGCCCTGTTTTTGGGTGAATACTATTACTTTATAACTCAAAATTAAAAGCAAGAAATAGCTCACATTCTCTCGTCTAAAACCTATTAGAAACCCTTTACTACTGCGACAGAAAACCCCTAAAACCTGTTAGAAACCCTTCACCCTCCTCCGCCAAAGTAAACCATTCTCCCGTCTAAAATCTGTTAGAAACCCTTTGCCTCTTCTGCCAAAGAAAATCCATTTTTTCCAAGAAAAGGATGTGCTTAGCTCTTCGAGTCTTTCTTGTGGGACTACTTACCGGTTAACTCGTTGGTGCAATCCTTATGTCGACTTGGCCTTTTTTCTTTCCAGTTTTTTGACCAACTTTGCTTCTCTTCTAAAGTCGAAGCAGATATTTGGAAATGATTCTATCGTTTACCCTCCGATGGTCTTCCAGGGGAATTTTGAGACCTTTCATCAAGTAATCATCTTCTCTTTCGTCACTTTCTTGTACTTTATTTGCATTTATTTTTTAAATTTTGTTGATGAACTTTGCGAGGTTCAAGTCAAAGTCAAATAAGATATTTGGAAATGATTCTATTTTTCACCCTCCGCTGGTTTTCGGGGGAATATGCCGCTGGATTTCGAGGGGAATATTCCGATGGGTGAGTGGATCTTTATGGAGAGACGTTGGAAGCTGAGTCTTTCCGGGCCTGAAAAAACTAATCTGTTGAGAGGCAAGGTAACACTGTTACTTCCGATTTTAAGATTTGATGTCATGCCTTGGGTCGACATTTTTTCTGTCAGTTTATTTATGCTGGATTTCTTCCAAGATTCCGTTTCCTTGGGCCTCACAGTGTTGCTGATTTGCAGAGTCTGTAGTGAGAACATGACAGGAACCATCCCTTCCTGGATCAGGACTTCAGCTATTGGATGAGTGATGATACCTTACCCCTTTCAAAATATTGAGCACATAAACCAATATGGATAAGAGGGCAAGTAAACGACACTCAATAAGTCAAATAAAGTTTAATTTGACATATATAAATTATTTAATAAAATTTTAATTGTTTGCTATGTGAGAAATTGAAAAACTACTTATTAAATTTATCGAAGAACATTTACAACAATTTTTTCGCCAGCAAATATCTTGACAATCAAGAGATTGATGGTGTTAAAACAGTTTAAAGAAAAGAGTAATATTGATTAATTTTTTTGATAGATTGATGACATTGATTACCTAGGTTTTTTCCCCTGATTTTAAAGATCAAATTAGATAAAGATAATTATAAAGTATAGAATTTGAAATCTTGTACACATGCATATATATCAGTATTAATTGCATTGGTTATGTCATATTAATCATCAATACAACATCTAATAATACAAAAATAAATAAATAAATTAAAGACTCCTCAACCGAAGGGAGAATCATATATACCTCTAGACAAATGTCAAAATATAAACAAATTAATTAAGATAACAATAATGAAACCTAATTCGTAAGAGAATAATTATATATTTATTTATTTTTTGGTAGACGAAGATTTGAATTTTATTTTTTTTAAAAAGAAAATCATACATTAATTAATGAATCAAATACTCGGATGTGAAAAAATAATTATATATAATAACACAAACAAATATAAAATGTAAAAAAATTGTTGAAAAAACGTTATTCCTATTTTATCTTTAATTATGACTCACCAAATCATTGGCATTTATCCTTTTTATGATTTGAAGTATAGTAGCATTGATTATCTCTTGATGTCGGAGTCAGTACTTTCTCAGCAAGCCAAGGGCTCTTAATTTGATTGGGTTATGATTTCCATGGATCTTTCCTCATAACAACTTTTGATTTCAGCTTGTACTCTAATATCCTAGCCCTACATAAATACTGAGAAGGAAGGAAAAAAGACCTAGTAAAACCTTATATTTATATACATATGCATTAGCGGCAGAAACAAACCTTAAGTTCTTCTCTTCTCTCTGCAACCCTCAAGTTCTTCTCTTGTGTGAAACAATGGCCAAACAGGAGCAGAGCAGAGCCCTGCGAGACATTCATAGGATTGAGAGCTCTATGTTCTGGATCGAGCGTCTAGCCCTTCTACCACTAGCTTCTCAATTTCCCTATTTCCAACAACGGCTAGTCCTTGTACCACTAGCTTCTCTATTTCCCTATTTCCAACATCGGCTAGCCCTTGCACCACTAGCTTCTCAATTTCCCTATATCCAACTTTTAATGTCTTGCGCTTCTTTGCTGTTAATTGCTACCAACGTTATTTATTTAACTTTGTTCATCAGACGACAATTCATCCATAATTTTTTTTTTGTAAGTATTAATATAATAAAAAGATTTTTTTTAAAAAAATGAGATTTAATTAAAATTTATGTAAATGATAGTAAAAATATTGATTGAAGGGAATTGAATAACTTTGTATACTTTTATTATTCTTTTAATATATTGTTTCTAATGTTTTTTAATTTGTTGTAGGAGCCTGACATAATATTTTACATTCACCGACCGGTGATTTTGACTCTAATTTTGAATCATGTTCTTCCTAATGGATGTTTCATTGCTGCGATCATAGCTTGGCTAGTCTTTATTGGGACAGGCTATTACGACTATAAGAAAGAACTAGATAAGGAGTCGCGCAAGAATAGCAGCCTATCGTCTAAAACCAACAGCCCCATTGCTATGGTCAGTGCTTTTTTTTTTCCTTAATGATGCTTGAGTTTCCTTTCTTTTTCAATGTTGTATTCTCTCGCATCTTGTTTTCCATGCATAATATGGTTAACAGAATGACATCCTATTCAAAACCAGCTTCAATTTAGTTTCCTAGGATGCAATATGGCTTAATTCAAAGATTATTGTTCATGAATTTTGAAACTTTTAGGCTTTGCATAAACTCAAATCATGGTCTAATTGCTTTTATTGGAAAGTAACGAAATTGCTATCCCTTCTGTCAATTTATTAGTTCTTTTTTTTAAAAAAATTAAAATGAGAATATCATTAAAAGCTGGGAAAATGGGTTTCCCCTTTGCAAGGACCATGGCCAGCAACCAGGCCGAACAACAAGAATATTGGTTGGTATGCCCTTATCCTGTAACAGTATACACTCCCAATACTCCTGTCAATTTATTATTTCTAATGCCATGTTGTGTAGGAACCTAGTAAGGATGGGAAAACACTGAAGAAAGAGGAAGTGATGTCTGCGATGACCAGAAAGTTTCATAAATGGTTTATAGCTGTCATCTCAAAATTGGACACTATGTTAAAGGAATTTGCAGAACGTCCTAAAGGGTTTCATAAATGGTTCTACGATACCTTATCAGAATGGGACACTATGTTGAAGGAAGTTGCAGGCCATGGACAGGAGCTTAAGACAGCAGAGGATAAATCTGATGAACAACAGGACCGTGGCAGTGAGGATTCAGACTTCGAGAAAATTGAGGATGCAATGAAGGATTGAAAGAAATTAGGAAGATTAAGAGTAGGGTTTTTATTTTTGTATTGATAGATGAGAGTAAGGTTTCATTCTTTTATTGTGAGGATAGGTTTTAATTGAGAGTAAGGGTTTTATTCATAGTTAAGAGTAAATATTTTATTAATTAAAATATTAGTTATTATTTCATGACACTAAATGTAAAAAGTATTATGCCATATTATTTGATTTAAAATAAAATTATAAATATTTGATTGAATTTAATAAAAATATAAGAGTTTATTTAGATATTTCTGAATAATTTAAAATTTTTTAAAATATTATGTCAAAAACAATTCAGAACCTTTATAACTCAAAATTGAAAGCACGAAATAGCTCACGCTTCTCTCGTCTAAACCCTATAACCTATTTGAAACCCTTTGCCTCTGCCAAAGAAAACTTCTAAAACCCGTTAGAAACCCTTTACCTCCTCTGCCAAAGTAAACCATTCTCTCGTCTAAACTCTGTTAATAACCCTTTACCTCTTCCGCTAAAGAAAACCCATTTTTTCCAAGAAAAGGATGTGTTTAGCTCTTCGAGTCTTTCTTGTGGGGCTACTTACCGGTTTACTCGTTGGTGCATTCCTAATTTACTTTGATTACAATGTCGACTTGGCATATTTTCTTTCTAGTTTTTTGACTAACTTTGCTTCGCTTCTAAAGTCGAAGCAGATGTTTCCAAATGATTCTATCGTTTACGCTCCGATGGTCTTCGAGGGGAATTTTGAGACCTTTCATCAAGCAATCATCTTCTCTTTTTTGTGATGAACTTTGCGCGGTTCAAGTCAAAGTCAAAGCAGATATTGGGAAATGATTCCATCTCTTACCCTCCGCTGGATTTCGAGGGGAATATTCCGATGGTTGAGCGGATCTTTATGGAGAGACGTTGGAAGCTGGGTCTTTCCGGGCCTGAAAAAACTAATCTGTTGAGAGGCGAAGTAATGCTTTTACTTCCGATTTTAAGATTTGATGTCATGCCTTGCGTCAACATTTTCTCTCTCAGTTTATTTATACTAGATTTCTTCCAAGATTCCATTTCTTTGGGCCTCACAATGTTGCTGATGTGCAGAGAGTCTGTTATGAGAACATGACAAGAGCCTTCCCTTTCTGGAATAGGACTTGAGGTGCTGATCATTTTTTCGTGACTTGCCATGACATTGGCTTGAAGGCTACTGTAGGAGTTCAACATCTTGTCGAGTTGTGTGTAGAATTGGAGATGGTGATGGATATATCCCACACAAGGATGTCCCTCTCTCTCCCTCAAATAACGCAGCCATTTGCTCTTTCCCGCTGCAAGATTTGACCCTAAGAATAGGTAACACCAACTTTGGTATTACATTTGCTCTTCAAATTTGATACCGTCAAACACATAATGTAAATTCAGGGACATAAATTTACCTCTAAAACATGAATACACTGGCTTATGTTGCAGGTACACACTAGGATTCTGGGCGGGCGGTCTCTATTATGAGCTGGTTAGTGCTTGGAAGAATGACACACAGCTTGACATTCTGAGCAACGGTATGAGTAATCCTGCCGGAAAGGTCCCACACCTGGAAAAGTTCAACGCATGCAGCTAAATTTTGCAGATTGATTGGTCCTGACAATATTATATCCCTTTTATTGTGTTGCGTATAATGTGCGATTGGTCCTGTTTCTTCTTGTCTGATTGAAATGCAGAAATATAGTAACCACGTATAAATTTGGCTTTCTAACTAATAAATTATGAGAGTATTATACTTAATATCTTCCTTGAAGTACGCACAAAACTTATGATCTACTAAAAAGGAATACTTTAATTAATTTCTTAGTAAATTATATCATACTTGACATGAAATGAAAGATGAAACAGTGAAGATACAAAAACTATGACAAAAGAACAATGATAGAATAATTATATAAAATAATAACACAAACAAACATTTGTTGGAAAAACATTATTTCAATATTTTCACCTAATCATTGGCATTTATCTTTTTCATGATTTGAAGTACAATACAGCTGATCTTCTCTTGATTTTAGGGTTACTTTTTCACCAAGCCAGTGATTGCATCATGATTTGCGAGGATCTTTCCTTTCCTATTGGATAACAACTTTTGATTCTCTTCTCCAAAAAAAAAAAAAACCTTTTGATTCCAGTGTTATGCTTTCACTCTAATCAATACCCTAACAAAAAACCTAGTAAAAGGTTATGTGGTTTTCTCAGTTTCTTGTTAGAGGATGTGAAACAACGACGAATCAGGAGGAAAGCAGCACAATGCAAATCGAAGACATACTAATCCAAGAAATTCATGGGATTATGAGGTACATGTTCTGGTTCGAGCGGCTACCCATTTTACTACTAGTTCTTATATTTCCCTTTTCCTAACTTCTATTGTCAACTGGTCTGTCATGCTGCTCAAACTTCCATTGATTTGTATTGTTTTGACATATGCGATGCGATGATTGATCCTATCTCGTAAATATGAACAGACGAATGTTAAATATATTTAATAATCATGTAATACGATACAATTAATACATTTATTATTTATGTCAAGATTTTTTATATAATATAAATTTAAGGATTAAATAGTTTTTTTAACAAGATTAATTTAAAATATTTATAATTAAATATAATTTATTATTTAAATTTAAAATTAATAATTATAAAAACAATTATAATAAAATAATAACAACATCAAATATAATAAAATTTAACATAAATAACATATGTAAAGTTTATTATCATATAAATAAAATCTATCATTAACATTAAATGTGTCATTTATATAAATTTCAATACGATAACATAATTAATTAAACGTATTAATCATGTCGATATAATTAAAACACGAAATACAATAAGATTAAACTCAAATCTAATTAACTCCATATCGTGTTTAAAATTATCAAGTTTACGCATAAATAGCAATCTTTCCTCCAAAACCAATACCCCTAATACAAAAGTAAGTGTTTGAAAAAGATTGCAAAAATAAGTATTTGAAAAAGATTCTTAAATTTGAGTTGGTTTATCTTTGCGAAAGAAAATAGATGTTTTCTAGGATACTAGTAAGAATATTCAGGAAAAGAAGAAAGAGAGCGCCGTAATCGAGCACGAGTTGCTGAAAAAGAAAGGGATAACCATTAAATCCATCCAGCATTGTGAGCCTTTGCTTTTCCGACATTTACTGTGGAATTTGAGAGCCAACCACTAAAACCCCATCTTCCACCCAAGCTGAGATCTCTAAATTCTATCTCTGCTTTTGATCCACAGACAGGATGCAAAAATAAACTAAAATCCACCTCTTTGTTCCGTAACTTAAACACCGCATTGAAGAATCGAAAGTACAATTACCAAAGTCAATTCAACAAATCAAAATGGCCTAAGAACTTGTAAATGTTATATTGATACAATGTTTATATTATATCATGAAAATTATATTTATACATAATTTAACATAAATTTGACCCTTCAATTTTAAATTAATTAGAATGTTAATTACCCTAAACAGAGAAACAAAACAAAGATAATTGTGGTAGGCTTAATTAGAGATCCTTATACCGAAAGATAGACTTGACAAAAACAAACAGCAAGGGTGGCAGAGACTGCAATTCTTCAATTGAATTGTTAATCAGGCTTAGCAAGATAATGAAGATAAACATGTATAGAAAATATTGGCATACGGCTTATGAACCATCAATATCAACTGAGAGCAAATGGGTAATAAGATGGGTGGGTGATGAAGCAGCAATAGGGTTCAATATCTACAGAGAGCAATGCAGACAAGATGAATGGGCGGCAAAGGTGCAACAGGGCAGATATAGAGATTTCAACAAGGATTAGAATTCCAAATATCAAAGAGACGTGAGAAAGGGCCGAAGTCAAAAGATGGATTCACCATCACCCTAGTATGCTCATTGATACATGTAGAAATATGGACCATTTATCACAGTGAAGACTCTGTCACCAATCCCATATACAAGGAACTACAGATTAATCATGATGTTAACAAACAATCACAACCATCAAGCAAAACAACTAAAGAATAACCAAGGCATTCATGCAATGGAAAAGTAAAAAGGCCGTAGGCAAAGACATGGAAATATGAAACTTTTCATATATTGTGATAATAATGGAGGTTCATATAAAATCCTCTAGAACCATGAACTAAAACATAAAACAAAATAACTAAAAGAAAAATCCAATGTTTAAACTTTCCCCATCTTGACAACCGACTGGTAAAACCCAAGAACAGCAGAGCCTATGATAATATCGACATTGCTATCATAATATAAACACTTGATTTGACGCTTCCCAATCACTCAAATGCCCACTGGTTCTCCCTCCTAACCTCCTCTTCTTCCTCAGGGGTAAAATCATTCTTAATGTTGAAGGTCTTGCGAATCTCCTCGGGTGTCTTCCCCTTGATCATGTCAGCAACAGTTTGGCAAGTCAAGTCCAACAAGCTCTTGATGTTCAAATAGTTCGCAGCCTGAAAACACATTTCAAAACCATATAACCCTTTTTAGAATACAATAATTCTTCCCAGAAAACCAAAACCATAATTTCTCCCCTTCCTTTTTCTTGGGAAACTAAGTCAGAAAATTTAATAGATTAAATCGTTTTATTAACACATTAATAAGATATATCAACAGATAAACAGAGTATTTAAATTAAACCCAACAGAAACAAGAGATTAAATCATTAAAAAAACAAAAGCTTTTATTGCAAACAAAAACCCCAGCCAGGAAAATAACAGCATTGTTAAAAGCAAATACATTATGAGAAAATCAAGAAAAAAGCGTAAATATGGAAAGAAAAGAAGGGCAAAGGCAGGAAGAACTAACCAAGATGAGGTCAAAGAGGGTATTTTGGTCAACCTTGACAAAATCAGCATCCCACGCCTTGAGATCATCCTCGGGGATCTTTTCCTTGTCGGCGGCTGCATCCACGTGCTTCTTGCAGTACTCGAGGACCTTGGCCAAGATCTTGCTGGTGACATTGGGGACAGGGATCTCGTTGTCGGCGCAATCGTCTTCGATCATGTGCTTGATCGTCTGCGACTCAACCGCCACCGCTTCCTCCACCTCGAACGCCTCTCCGTCGGAGCTCCTCAACATTATCTTCTTCGAAGTCGACGCCATTGTGATTCCTAAGATTCTTTAACCGGTGACACAAACCCTAATCCGAAAAGCGAGAGAGGAAAAGAGCGAGCGAAAGAGAGAGAGAGAGAGAGAGAGAGAGAGAGAAATTATCTATAAAATATTATTAAATTGCTCTGATTGACTGGGGAAAAGAGGGCAATCATACCTGGATATTTATAGAAGGATTTAAGGTACAATTCAACGTCGTCGTTTTCAAACCTACTTTTAGTCCGATTGGATTTTTGTTGGCTAATGGTAGTAGCAGTCAGTAAATACTAATAAGAGTATATACACGAAAATCTAGTAAAACAAGGAGTCCAGTTTGTTTTAAGTAAAATATTTTTCGAAAAAATCGTTTTAGAATATATGTTAATTAGAAAGATAAAAAAATATATTTTAGATATAAAACATTTTAAGGACGTATGATATTTTTCAAAAAACAGAAAGGAAAAAATATTAGTTTGAATAAATGTTAATATTTAAGTTAAAATGTTAAAAAATTAAAAAATATTATTAACATTTAACTTAATAAAATTTTAACTTTAAATATTAATATTTAAATTATTTAATATTATTAAAATAAAAATATATTTTTAATATAATCAATTAATTCAATTAAATTTTTCATTTATAAATTGAATAAAGTTTATTAATAATTGTAATAAAAAATTATTTTTACGATTGTTATTTGATGAATACATATTTATAAGTATAAGTTTTGGATGTATTTTGCAATGGATAAAAATATTGATATGTTTAAAGCTTTAAACTAAAAGAGTGATGAGATGAATTTTTTAAAAAAAAATAAAATGCTTTGAAAATATTATTATTGAATTTGCTTATTTTTATTTTTTTAATTTTAATCTCAAATTACTAAAAATTAAATGCTACCATTATTTTGTAATTAATTCATAGTTATCATCTTTTAACATTAAGATAACTCCATCAATTGTGGAAAATATTTTCTACCCGATGATTTAAATAATTAAAATTATTTTCAACAGTTTATTGAGATAATAAAAAATGTTAAATTTTTTTATAAAATATTTTGTAGAGAAATTTTTTCTCAACAAGTATTTTGTAATTAATAAATGGACTTGGGTTCTAGAATTTTTTTTTTCCTTCACTTTTCTAATTTTACTGTTAGCATCCGTGTTTCACTTTTTACTTTTCCCTTCAGCCAGTAGTTCTACCTTGGCGGGAAAATTTGATAATAATGCCTCTGATCCTAACATTTAATCATTTTAATGTAATTTTAATCCTGAATTAATTTGGCATTTACTACTGATCACCACATGGCTTTGTTAAATCTTCTTCTTCTTTTTTTATGAAATTAAAGTATTAAACATCATTAATTATCTTAAATTCTTGTTTTAAGACATAAATGGGGGGTGATATATAATAAAGGTAAGCGTTATCCTCATTTTCTTTTAAATTTAAAATATAACATAAAAAATAATTTTATGTCGAAATCTTCAAATAAATAAATATTTCAAAAAAATTTCAATTATTTCAAAATTTTCAGATAAATAAACATTTCGAAGATTTTTCAATTGTTTCAACTTAATGTAAAGTCTTAGGGCACAGATTGGAACCAAATTCTAAAATTTCTTTTACCCTCATTTCAACCCTCCTTGTTAGGTGAAATAATAAAGCCTTTGTGTTTCGTGCAGTAACACGTTGATTTCTTGTATTAAGATTTACGGTTGAAGATTTAAGCTTTTATATATGTGCCAATTTGGAGTGAAAAAAGAACAAATGGTAAGCTAGAGAAAGTATTAGGATGATCAACGCAAGTGCTAGTTTAAGAATATGAGTTTAAATTGTACGATTAAAACTGATCAAATCCATGCGTTCAAACTTCAAAGTGATATATATATTTGATGAAATGATAAAGCTGTTCTTACAAGACAGCAAAATGCAGTGCATACAAAGAGTACTCTTCACAGGCAAAATATACACGGCTGCCATTGCCAAGCTAACCAAGAGCCCCATGCTCTCACATCCACTAAGACACACTACTCCAACTGCGAATAGGATCAGCCATCTGTTCTTATAGCTTGGAAACGGGTAAACCTGAGGAAAGAAATATACACATATTTATCAAAGTCATTAAGTCATACTTCAAAGCAAATATAAGAACAAGTGTGATAATAGTTGAAATATATGAATATTACCTAATGCTTTTGAATTGACGATGCTTGGACATGCAGCAGGAGGTGGAATGTTCACGTTCAAGAATGGTTCTACTCGATTTGGATCACCCCATATTGGGTATCCCTTGATCTTGCCCTGTAATATGGATGGAGAAAGTGTGGCAGTGCTTAGAACGGTTGGCTATCACAAACCCCAAAACAGAATAAATAAATTTTTTCATGTTTTCTATCCTCTCCCTAGAGAAAGACGTGAAGCAATTTATTACCAAGACATTGAGAGCAGCTAATGTTGCCATTCCCTCCCGAGTCCACTGCATAAGCATGAGGAAAACAGTTAGAATCTGATAGGTGACTCCAACCTGATGGGTGAGTACTAGCAAATGATATTACCTTGGAAGCAGAAGCAATGTGCGGAACGATGACAGCATTCTTCATATCAGCAAGCCCAGGTTTCATGTACGGTTCATCCTATTGCAACCACCATTAATGAATAATCATGTACTGACTTGAGGGTAGTTTTCATGTGGTTGATTGACTTTGAAAGTAAAAATTTGTCAAGTCACCTCAAAGACATCAAGACCAACTCGGAACATAGGATTTTTCTTCAGATGTTCAACGAGAGCTACTTCATCTATCACTGGTCCCCTGCTACAGTTTACAAGGATTGCTTCCTGCAAACACAAAATGCAAATCATATATCCTTAAACAAGGCCTACTTTCAAAAGTTACTCGTTATGGACAACAGAGAAGTTCTTAGTCACCTTCTTCATACTTGCAAGTCTTTCCTTGTTAATCAGATGGTAGGTGGTTTTATCCAAGATCGGGTGAAGACTTATCTACAAAAAGCATCAGTCCCTTTTATTTGCCAACATGATTCAAAATTGGCTTTAAATACCATATTAAAAGTTCTCAGCAAAGAAGTTCCTACCACATCTGCCTCCCGGAGCACCTCGTCCATTGTTGATGCTCTTTTCCAATAAACAGGTTGCTCTCCATTGGCTTTCAAGAACTCACCATAAGCTGCAATGGGGAAACATATAAGCCTATAAAAAAGAAGATTCAACTACTAAGCAACTTGAACTGTGTTTCAAGACATACCGGTGACAAACTTCTCTAGCCGTGTAGCTTGGTAGAGATCATAGTAAATCAAGTTCATTTTGAACCCTTCAACCTGTTATAAGATAGGCAAACAAAATCACTCTCATTAACGCAGCAACATAGATCTGGGAGTAGAGGATGCTTCAAATAACATAAAACAAAGATGGTTTTCATAGCAATATTATGTCGTGTGTTGCATATCTTAGGAGTTAGGGTTTTGCATAACAACAATATATGCTTCAGTTTCATATAAAGCAACAGAAACCTCACCTCACAAATCCAAACAATCATTTCTTTTTTACATGTAAAGTTGCTAAGTTCAATGTGTTGCAAACATTTTTCAAGCTAATCTCGTTAGTATCCTCATAAAAACCTAGCACATTACCAGCCAACAATATCAAATGGATTACCTAAAAATTCTAGCCTAGGTTTATGAATCTGACGTGCAGTTTAGTTTGTAAGAGATTACCATCATTCTGGCATATGCAGATCCAATACGACCAGCTCCAATTACACCAACTGTCTGCCCTTTAAGCAAGTTTCCCACAAACCTGCAAGAGAAGAAAAGTGGAATGGCACAATTGTAATGTATGTTAATTGGGGTTTATCATCTATGCACAGCAAAAACACAAGGACAAACAAAAACAAATGGAAAGATCTGGTATATTTGGTGGACATACAGATGAGGGAGCCATCCATCATATAAGCCTGCCCTCATGAACTCATCCGCTTCGACAATTCTTCGAGCAGCTGCTAAAGAAAGAGAAGCGGCTAGCTCTGCTGTGGTTTCAGTGAGTACCCCCTAACCAGATTAGCACTAAAATTAGCTCAATATTTCTATCTCAAAATATATACTGAACCAGCATAATTTGTAACCATTTTCTTCATACTGAACAAACATTCACATCCACTACATGGAAGATACTTGCATATAGATAAACTGGTGCATGCGCGGTGCGGTTAGCAACAAGGAGAGACTCATGTAGTCAGTCCATCAATAACAAGACTTGGAAATCAAAACTTTTAGAAACAAATTTTGCTTAAGGCCAACTAGTGGAAGAGTGAACTTACAGGAGTATTACCAACTGCAACACCATACTTGTTGGCAGCATTAACATTAACATTGTTGTAACCAACAGCCATGTTGCTAAAGGCTGTGCCTCCTGCTCTGCTTAACGCCGCAAACAAAGTCTCCCCCCAGTCTTCAGTTAACTATAACACAAATCCCAAACTTCGGAATCCAAGATAAGGGAAAAAAATAAAAATGAAAAAAGAGCCCATATTTTTAACTAAAAAACTAAAACTCATGACGGGAATACCTGTCCAATCACCCCATCGCACTTATCGCCAATCAAAGCAACGATATCCTCAACAGACAAAATTGTTTTCTTCTCCGTACATATCTGAATATGGAAATGAACAAAAACTCGATATAAAAGATTTCACCAAAAAAAAAAAACCAAGACAAAGGATATAGAGAAGAGAAAAAATATGATTACTTCGAGGCGGCAATCTTGCTCGATTAAGAGGTTAATCCAGCGAGTTCCAGGCATAGATTTAGTGCTAACAACTCGGTATTTCCCATTTGGGTTCCACACTTCAATTGACACTGGCTTTGCCATTGAAACTACTGAAGAACTGAGTATGCCTTTTTATGCTGAACAAAAGCAGAGAAGAAACAGAGCTTTTTAAATTTGAGTTACTCTGCTTCTGGTTTTTATAGCAATGGTATGGTGTGGTATGGAACACTACCTTAAAATGGTCTTCACTTTAAAGATTGCCAAAGCAGGACGATCGTTGACGACAAATCATTGACTTCAGTGATAATCAGGTGGTGCAAGATAACACCATTATTTGGTTGAACAGGTGATTATGATCCTTTAGGATAGAGGGGGGTCTGGTCAAGGGCTGAGGTGAATTTGGGGTAGAGCTTCAGCTTTGTGGTATAAGATGAATGATGACATGGCCTTCGTATGTGGATGACACGTAAGGGGAACCTCTATCCTATTTCTCTAATGACGGACCTTTTAGTGGACAAAATGAGACCATAAGTTGTTTGCGAGAGGGAGAAAACAGGGACGTCGTTTGGTGCCTTGTAATCAGGTATTTTATATTTTTTAATTTGATTAAATAAGATTATAATTCGGATAAAATTTGATAAAAGAATATCTCATGGGTTCAAGTGGTGGTTTTAAACCCACATTATATAATTATAAATAATATTTTTTTAATATTAAATTTTAGTATTATATATTATTTTTATTAATAACTTTTTTATAATTAATAGAATATGTATGAAAATTCATTAATTACTCTAACTATGAATCCAAAGTTTAATTTATTTTTATGAATTAATTTTAATTAATTACTTTTATTTTTATTAATGATATATAAATATTCATTTTAAATTCATTTTTATTCTATATTTAAGGATGTTTAAGATATATTAAAACAAATTCAACTAACAAATAAAAATTTAATCAAATATCTATAAAATTTGAGTAAAATACATTTACCTCTTTAAATTTTGTTCATTATCTTATGCGGATTCATTAGTATTCAAAATAAATAGCCCTTTCCAAATGCGTAAATGACATTAATGACAAACGTGAAATATCTAAAATGTTTATTGTATAAAAAGGATAAGAATAAAAAGTCACACAGTTCATTCTTATCTTGAAGAAAATAAAATGAAATTATTAATACCTAATGTTATTTTGAGACCTTATTATTTTGAAGGAAATAAAATATAGATATTTAAATAATGTTGGTTTACGATTTTTAAATCATAATGCCTTATTATTTTGAAAGAAATAAAAAGTTGATATTAAAACTAAATATCATTTTAAGACCTTATTACTTTGAAAGAAATAAAAAGTGGATATTCAAATCATGTCGTTTTGAGCCTTTTAGGTCACAATGCTTTATTGTTTGTGGTTTCTTTTCAAGCCAAATATCAACAATAAATTTGGAGCAATAATAAAATTTGGATTTTGAGAGAGTTTTAGCTTTTGATTGGCGTAGAAGTGTTGAACTTTTGTTTATTTGACGAAGGAAGGGTAAAATTGCTTAACAATATTATCACTTTATTAAAATAGTAAAAATATTAATAATTGACTAATGAAATGATTTATGTATTTAATGAAAGATTTTTTTAAATAAATTATGTATTTTAAATATTAATAAATTAGTGTGAAATTATGAACAAAACTTACCTTTAAATTTAAGTCAAAGTAATTTAAAAAGAATAAAAATAAGAACAAGAAAGACTGAATCGTGGACTAACTGCAAGTTGGTTTTGGACCATGAGAATCGAAGCCCGATTCATTGATGTCTAAGGCAAAGACTAAAGGATTGAGCCAAGCCGGTCCGATGAGGTTGGTGAGAGAACTTCGAGAGGGTCTCTAGCCATGGGCCCAGAGGCTGAGTCGGCTAAGACCCAAGGTCCCTCTGCCTCAACCAGCTGAAGCCACTTGGCCCTGTAGACCCAAATGTACTAGCGGCCTGCGACGAGAGGCGCAGGTGCATGCGTGTGCCGAGCACAGGCTAGCGCGGGGGCCGTATGTGTCAGGGTGGGGAGGAGCCGTGGGTGGCTCTACAAGTGGCCTTTGAAGTGTCAAGTTGTGGACGTCACGCAAATGTTAAAAAGAAGCACTTTTCTTTCATAAAAATTGAAGGATAACTTTTATTTAATGATAATGATATTGTCCAATACTTCGAATAAGTCCAAATTTCAAAATCCAAGCCAAGTCGAAGTCCAAGTCCCCCATATGCTGCCAACTTCACCAACTTTGTTCCCTCCGCCTGCTTAATCCCTCAACGACCTCACATTATTACTCTCTTCTCAACATTTCCTCCACTTGTGGGAATTTCAGATTTGCCCTCTTTTATGGTTCATACCTTAATCCCTTCAATTTCCTTGGAAATAGTTGCTGCCTAGAACTCAAAAGGATAGGCCTAGGAAAAGTGGAGTGGAGTGGAGAGGATGGAAGACGTGAAGACTACTCACTCGTTAGCTTCAGCAGCTGTTGTGGAGATAACGAGGCCATATGTTGATGGGCAGCAGTCAAATCATCGACAATGCTACAACTGCACATTGCTGAGTGGGCACTAAGAGTAGGGATAAGTTGTCAGGCAAAGGCACAACAACATTATTATATTTTAAAATCATTACGGAAAAGTAAGCAGTAATATTCACTAAATTAAATTTATATTTAATATTATTAAATCAAATATGATCATTTTATTAAAATTTTTTTAAAAATAATATTCATGATTTTAAATTAAGTTCGGGCACTGTAATAAGATTTTATTTACTAAAGTGTTGGGACACTATAACAACTATGTAGGAAAATAATTTAAGAAATCTTAATACGTTTAAATTATTTTGTATAGTATTTAAATGTTTGACTTAATATTTGATACATTATTTTTAATAAAAATTAAAATTAAAATTTTCTTTTTCTGATTAAAAAATCCTTTTGTATGATTAAAGATTTTACCATAGGCATATAAAATAATAATAATAAAAATAATCCTTAACTTATTACTTTCAACTATAAGCAAACACCATTTTCTTTCTTCTCAAAACCATTTCCAATTTCACCAATATTGACTCTTACAGAGTTAGGGCAACGGACCAAAGGATTTAATCTTGAGTGAATAAAGCAAGGGTTTAGTCAAAAATTAGTTCGAGAATCCAGAAGCAAATTTTAAGCAAATAATATAATCCCCACTTTCACTTTTCTGTTAACCCCTTTTGTTCCTCTCTGCCAAAACTTTATCTTCAACAAAACTCTCCTCTCTCTCCCTCTCTCTCTTTCTCTCTGCTGCAGAATTTACCTTTTGAAACTATTTCTCTCGGAGAGAGACAAAGGAAGCCATGGAAAGGCTTCTATATTCGTCTTCTCCAACCGCTTTGAAAACCTCTCCAAGGCCCTCTCCTTTTCTCTCTCGACTAGGCCGATTCGACTCTCCTAAAGTCAACTTCCTTCCTTCACTCACTCGACCGCAGCTCAGGCGAGTCATCTCAATTTCATGCAAGACCGATAACCCATCTCGGTTTTCTTATCCTCAATCGAATCCAAGCAATGAATTGCCTTCACTCCTTTGTCCCCGACTCGACTCTGCAAATGGGTCGACACCCAGTTTCAATTTTCTGAAGCTTATTGCAATTGGAGCTTCTGCACAAAGAAAGGTATGATGTCTGTACAATTTTTCACTACTTTTTTTTAAAATTTCATTGTAATTGATTTTTTTTCCTTAGAAGAATTGATGTGGGAAAAAAAAAGCGGGAAAGAAAAGAAACATTTGAGGCTTTTCAGAGTTTTTTTTTTCCGTTAAAGTTGACTATAATTGTCTCCTAATTTGTTTCTAAGAAAAGATTGATTTGATAATTTGAGCTTAATTGTGGTAAATTGGAATTTCCTTGGTGTTTAATTTTAATTTATAAAGCTTTATACTTAAACGTAAAAAGGGTTGACTTGGTCAGTATTTAATTAAGGATTTCTGGTTAGAGGGTGAAGAAATAATGTATCCAATAAATTAAACTATGGGTAAATGGAATTTTGTCTTCAATATTTGTAGGACTTAGTCGTTTCCCATTCTTTTATAGATCTCTTTTGGAGAATGGTTGAGAGGGATACCTAGCAGCAAGGGAGCAAGGGGTAAAAGGCAATTTAGCAAAGTTATTTATCAATCATCATTCCATCTGAATTTTAATGTGTTGTTGCACTTTTTGGTGTATCATTTCATTTGCTTGCTTAACTAAGCAATGTACAATAAGAAGAATCTAAAATTATCAGGGGGAACTGGATATTGTGATTCTATTAGTTCTTTTTTTTTTGGTTTTTGTTGGTGCAGACATGAATTCTAAATTTGACATGACTATTTATGCACACATTTGCTATTTAGGTCCAATCAGTTAAATAGAATAGGAAATTGGAGTGAAACTAGCTTTAATGAAGAGTCTACTCTTTTCACCCTTTTTTGCTATATAAATGATGTCTAGCCAAACTTTGTATAAGTGAAAGTATAATTCATGCTTTGCATCCATATACTTGCATATGGGAGATAAAAAAAGAGTACATCTATGTTATTTGTCTCAAGGCTTATCATACTATGGCCTAATTATATTTGTCATGGAAACACTTCCACTATCTTCTCCCACACTAAAGACTCTTGGGCGACTCTCTGATTAATATTTTATTGTTGTTAGCGTTGCAATTACTGATATTGTTAGAGGTTGAAAGCAAAACCTTTTAACATAAGTAGAACTGAAAGAACTCATGCATTTGGAATTTTTTAATTCTCCATTATTGCTGATTAGTGGTGATTCTGAGATCCGGATAGATAAAAGGAAGTCTGGGATAAATTATGAATAGATGTCATTTGCTGCGCACATCCCTCTAATCTCAGGCATCCCATGGCAGTGCTGTAGTGATATGATTTGTTATGCATTGTATTACAGTCAACATAGTGTTTGCAGTTTATTAGGAGAAATTGAAGGCAGTGAGGTTCTCTTTATTGACAAAGCCTAAAAATATTTTTGTATTTGACACATGTTTCAGGCAATCACAGCTGGGACATTTATAGCTCTCTCTGCCATTGTCATGTTCTTAATCCAACCAATTTTTGCACCATCAGCTTTTGCAACCTTACAAACTGCTGCTAAAACCAGTGGAACTGCAGCTGCTGCAGTTGGTGGCAGAGTAATCCGTGGGGAATTACTAAGTAGCGCATGGACTGGTTTCTTTGCTGGTTGCTTACACACCCTTTCAGGGCCTGACCACCTCGCTGCTTTGGCTCCACTATCAATTGGTCGTACTCGAATGGAAAGTGCCGTTGTTGGAGCTCTTTGGGGCTGTGGCCATGATGCTGGTCAGGTTATCTTTGGATTACTATTCCTGCTACTAAAGGACCGCCTCCACATTGAAGTAATCCGAACTTGGGGTACAAGAGTGGTGGGCTTAACATTGCTTGCTATTGGGGCTCTGGGTATAAGGGAAGCTTCAGAAGTTCCTGCCCCTTGTGTTGCCTTAGAAAATGTTGAGTGTGATGTTAGGGTGTATGAGACACTTGAAAACCCAGCAGTTGGGAAAAAGAAGATTGGCTTTGCTACTTTTGCCACAGGGATCATTCATGGGTTGCAGCCAGATGCACTAATGATGGTTTTGCCAGCACTTGCTTTGCCATCTCGCTTGGCTGGTGCCGCATTCCTTATTATGTTCTTGCTTGGAACTGTAGTAGCAATGGGAAGCTATACAGTATTTATAGGCTCATGCAGTCAAGCATTAAAGGATAGGGTGCCCAGAATTACTGAAAAACTTACTTGGGCATCTTCCCTTGTAGCAATTGCTCTTGGAATTGCCATTCTCGTAAGCCAATTTTTTGGATATAGTCTCTATTGATCCATCTGACCCAGCATCAAGATATGCACTCGAGCTTCCTTTAGCGTTAGTGGTGATGTTAGAAAGGACATTCTGATTTGTTTGCAGCAAAATTTCATCTGCGCAGTATCTTTGTCTCAATGAGAATTCATTATCTTTACCTTATTTTGTTTATTTAACTAGTAAAACCTTAAAAAATTTCATGTTTGTTAAGCCATAAGCTGGCTATTTTTGCTTGAATTGCTTGACGCAAGTTTACATCAAACTTTTGCAGCACAGCATTAAGGGCACATACTAAGCATGCTGGAGAAATTGGGTTTAAAGCCAGCATTAAATCCTAACCTCCCATTCCATCAAATATGATGCATTTCTTATGGTCATGTATCAGCTGCGGCTGCGCAACTGGCTCAGCTTAGTACATTCTACTGCTTTATTTTTAGAAAAGAAAAAAAAAGTGTACAGACTCCTGCACTCGGGCTGTGCATATATACTCTGGATGATTGTACAATCCTAATTTTACGTTTCTACTCTTAGAAGGAGTAGGAAGTAATCCTCTTAAGCTGAAAATCGTGACCAATTATTCTAATGCACCTCCACCATCCTGGTTAGCTGGATGTCTGTGTCAAGTTCACGTTCTCTTATACGAACAAGAGACATCAAGTAATTTGATCAGGCAATTGAGCCCATGGACCCTATTCTACGAGTTTGTCTTCCATTTTTCACATGATTGGGGGCGAATACTCTATCTTAGTTTTCACTGTGCAACGAGCCATCTCAGCCGCAGTAGCTAACTATTATTGGTTCACTGTTGTCACTATATACGTAACCATGAACTTCCGATGACATTGCACTTGTACATTTCCGATTGTGTAATTTACGCCTCATCCTACATTTTGTCCCATTTAACATCGCTTAATCCACTAATCATTGGCGGATTAGAAAAGCCTTATAGTTAATGCACATGAAATGCCTGTTGGATTTACAATATACAATTACATTGGCTTAATGGAAGAGGCGGAAATGAGCAAGGCACAAAATATTATTCCCATTATGAAAAATAACAAAAAGCCTGCGTTAAGTCAGCAACTCGCATATTAGGGAATCCTGTGTCTATAAACAAAGAGATCTCCGGGGATCTATGGTTTGTCGATGCCAGTTCTGCTACATCAAACATGTGAAGGATTGAACTTCACATACATATCGCAGGATCTTAAGTCCCAGGCCACTCCGTCTCAATGTTGGTATCATCATTGTCAACCTGTAAGTTTTGTATTCATGAACTCGCAGAAGTAATAACAATAAATTTTGGCTATTAAGCCCATCTGGCACCAAATCAGCTTCTCCGACGAAGTGAAAAGTCACTGTTGGAAATCCCTCGAGGTCTAGATTTATTGTTCTCTCTAGCACAAAATACCTTCATTCTTAACACTTTGTGTCACCGTATCCTAGTATACTTTCGACTTTGTTGAGGAGTGCATCATACCCTTGCTTTATTAGCCAAGTAAAAACCGCGCAAGAATCAGTGATCTGTTCTCTCGTTTCCTTCTGAATATATTAGGATCTATTGGAAGCTTTTTCTCTCCGACGCTAATGCCTTCAAGAAGAACATGATAGTCGCCATCGATCACTTCCAAAGGTGTTACTTTCCATCACCCCTAACCAATTTGTTATCATTATAGCTCGGATCTAAAGCATTGCCAATACAATATGAGAACTTACCCAGTCGAGTTGCCAATGATGTGCGTCCGAAGCCAAGTCCAAATACTCCGCTGATTAGCTTATCTAGCTGGAGGTCTCCATTTAAGAAACTGCACCAAATATCACAACAGCCACGACGGTGAAGCCATCATTTGATATTCTAGCTAAGTTTCTCTGTGGCAAGGTTTCCTATTGAATCAACACCGTAAACATATGTCTGGTGGTATAAACATGGATCAGACGAGATGCACAAGGACTTAACACGTTGTGGAAAGATACAACACTAAGAATTGCGTGGCAATCTAGTATATGTTGAGGAGTTTGTAGAATTATATATGGCACCATACCGCTTGAAGCACTGGGAAGGCAAAGGAGACATTGAACCCATAGAAGGCTGCTTCCCGTATCCATTACTGCTAATTGAGGAATAGGCGGTTGGCCTATAAAAAAATTTACTAGAAAAAGGTTATGGTTAGGATCAAGGTAAGCATGAATATCGGTTGTGAGATCTTCACTCCTGTTATAAGGGGAATGAATGGAATCTCAGTGCAGAAGATATGGAGGACTTTGCAAGCTCTGGATGACAACTGTGATAGCTATGCTTTTTGTTTTTAAAGGCATTGAATTTATTGATAAGTCTCGCATAGAGACTACAAAAAGCAGAGCCTTTAAGGCTTGCATGTACAAAAGGGTCCTCAGATGAGGACTGGCAGATCATCAGAGGTGTCTGATGAGCCATGCTTATGCCATTTTTCAATGCCATTGTTCAGGTTAATCATGTAAAATTTGCTTAATGTCACCGTTACTGTGAGGCAGAAGATAGGAAGGACTTCGCAGGCTTTGGGAACTACCAGAATTGCGAGCAAAGTACATGAATAGCAATTTGTTGTCACCATGCATTTAGCATTTATTCATATGAATAGAAACGAATTCTTCATTTGTCACCTGTCCTGCCTTTTCTCCATACCGGCAACAACAAAACCACGATCATCATGTCTTGTTTCTCCAAGTTAAGTGGGATTTATATTTGAATTAGACACTACATATTAACCAATCTAGGTCCATATTAATCCCTTTTGTCTTGCACTGAAATCTGGATGAATAACCTTATAAGTGGCATAAACATGAATACATGATAATGATCATAATGATGACAAGTGGAATTCAAATCATCAACTTTTAGTTTTAGGAACCTTACCTCTGCTGATATTGATCTTGTATTGGTTCACGAGCCGTATGCCCATGTTTTTTATTCATGTTTATCGTCATTATCTTACTAAGCCTGATTAACAATTCAATTGAAGAATTGCAGTCTTTGCCACACTTGCTGTTTGTTTTTGTCAACTTGCCTAAGCTTATTTCTGCTATAAGGATCTTTAATTAAGCCTGCCACAATTATGTTTGTTTAATTAACATTCAAATTAATTTAAAATTGAAAGGTCAAATTTATCTTAAATTATTTATAGATATAATTTTCATGATATAATATGTTTATATAGATATAAACATTATATTAATATAACATTTACAAGTTCTTAGACCATTATGATTTGTTGAATTGACTTTGGTAATTGTACTTTGATTCTTTAATGCAGCATTTAAGTTACAGAACAAAGAGGTGGATTTTAATTAATTTTGCATCCTATCTATACATCAAAGCCAGAATTTAGAGATCCAGCTTGGGTGGAAGATGGGGTTTTAGTGGTTAGCTCTCAAATTCTAGAGGTTTTAGTGGTTGGCTCTCAAATTCCAGAATAAATGTTGGAAAAGCAAAGGCTCTCAATGCTGGATGGATGGATCTAATGTCTATCCCTCTTCATGTACAATTGTTTCCCTAGAGGATTCGTGCATCAAACCTCTAGACTACATTCGTTAATAAAAATTGACATTTGATTGCATATGTTGTAAATATCTGTAATGTGAATTATTCTTAAATTTATCAAGTAATTTTCAGGCTGAGATTGACAGTCCAATCATTTCTGCTGCCCTGCTTGTAATTTCTTCAACATGTAAATTAACCAGAGAGCAATCATGGCAGCCAGATAATAATTTTCTAAACCCACCATAGTACCAAATGGAAAAAAATAATCTTACGCTACTAAAAAGTAACAGTCTTAAATAAATGAAGGGATATATAGTCTAACACTATGAAAAAGTAATAGTCCTAAAAAAAACCAAGAAATATAGAAAGAAAAGCCAAGCCTAGGAAACTAAGTCATGTAAGCAAGCATGTAAACAAGCCTAAGAAACTAAGTCATGCAAGCAAGCTCGATAAAGCTCAGATGCTGCCTTTGCAACAGAGAGTTTGCCAGTAAGATCAGATTTCTCTTCCTCCAACCTGTGGCATTTTTCTTCAAGCTCGTAAAGAAGCCTAATGTAACGTTCCGTAAATGAAGATTCGGTGGAAAGCTTTGTAGAGAGATCAAGATTCTCCTGCATTAACTTGCGACATTTTTCTTCATATTCTTCAAAACAGGTTTTGTAAAACTGTTCAGATCGAGTGCACCAGGCTTTGTAAGATTCAATAGATGAGATTGCAGCATTCAGCTTAGAATGTAGATCATTTGTGTCTACTATCCACTTGTCGATGAAGCTCTGCCACTGGGAATGGTACTCAAATACCTGCAACTCGAGCAGACGGTAACGCTCAGCATAAGCATTTACCAGAGTCTGGCAATACTGAACATTTTCATCAGCATGAATAATGATTGCATTCAGAGCATTTTTTTCCTCATCCCATTTCTGACGCTCTTCAGCAAAACCTTTTTCAATGGCTTTGTAGTATTGAAGGGACTGCGTAGCAACAGCAAGCTTTTCACAAAGTTCACCTTTCTCATCTTTCCACTTGACACGCTCTTCTTCCAAAGACTCAACTGCAGCATCCAACTTTGTACGGAGATATTCCTTTTCCTCATTCCAGTTGAGGCGTTCTTCTTCAATGACTGGGTAATGCTCCAAGTTCTTAGTAACGACATCAAGTTTTGCATCCCACTCCCTTTCAAATCCATTCTCTGAGAAAAGCTTACAAAGTTTAGTTGCAACCTCAAGTTTTTGGGTCAAGTCCTTTCTCTCTCGCTCGCAGGTAGCCACTAACTCCGGCATTAAATCGGACGATTTTTCCTCTCGCTCGTCGGACGATGACATTGACTTTCCTTCATAGTCAGACACTAACTCTGGCATTGAGTTTGACATTGATTTGGACGATGAAAGTGACACTAACACTGGTAACTCTGGCATTGAATCGGATGATTTTTTCTCTCGCTCGTAGTCAGGCACTAACTCTGGCATTGAGTCGGACGATGAAATTGACTTTCCTTCATAGTCAGACATTAACTCTGACATTGAATCTGAAGCAAAAGACTGATTGCTTTGTTCTTCTTCCCAACTTCTTTTATCACTGTCATAGTTACTTGTAGCCTCTTGATCTTCTGCTCCTTTGAGAGATGCAATTGAAGCACAAAACTTTGCATCAAGAATGTTCTGCACCTCTTCCCAACTGCTGTCACCATCACTTTTATAGTTGCCTATAACTTCATCTGTTGTCTTTTGATTGAAACAAGGTTCAGTTTCATCAAAAAACGTTTCTCTGAACACTTTTTCCCAACTGTGGTTAACACCATTAAAGTCGTTTGCAATTCCCGCTTCATCTTTGACTTCATTTTGAATATTATCCTCTATCTTCCTAATTTCTTTCAGTCCTCCATTGCATGCAACTTTCTCTTCCTTCAGATGATCATCCACAATCTTCTCGAAGTCTTGAACATCCTCCGCTGCCTCAGATTTGTTATTTCTATCTTCCGTTATCTTAAGCTCCTGTCCATGGCCCGCATCTTCCTTTTTGAAGTCTATATGTGAACTTAACATAGTGTCCCATTCTGATAAGCCATCAATGAACCATTTACGTAACCCTGTACGTTGCTTAAAGTTTCTGGTCATAGCAGATATCTCTTTCAGGCTCTCATATTCGACCATAGCTTCCTCTTTCTTCAGTATTTTCCCATCCTTCCAAGGTTCCTACACAACATTAGCAATTTCGTTACTTTCCAATAGAAGAAATTAGACCATGATTTTAGTTTATGCAAAGCATAAAATTTTCAAAATTCATGAACAATAATCTTTGAATTGAAGCTTCTTTTTGAGTAGGATGTCATTCTATTAACCACACATACAAGAAGCAGAGAAAGGAAACTCAAACATGAAAATATATATATATATATTTAAGCACTCACCACACTGGGGCTGTTGGTTTGGAAAATAGGACTGTTATTCATCGGAAAAGCTGTCTCTTTATCTCCATTTTCAGTTACCAATCTCGGTAAGCATTCAAAGTCACTGTCACTGGTAATAGAATCCCTTGCATAGCTAGCCTCCACTTCCTGATCAATATTCTGGCTAGTTTCCTAGAAAACGTTAATTTTCTTTACATTAGAAGTACTTTTAAGAATGTTTCGATTTTGCTACTAGAAAACAGTAGTCAAAGTTAAGAATCTTTCCTTTGAATATGTATCCTCCAATCAAAGACACAATATGTATTTCAAGTACTTACTTTTGCATTAGGGGTGTTGGTTTTAGACGAAAGGCTGCTATTCATGCTCGATTGCGGTTCTACTTCTGTCCTTTCGAGGTAAGAATGAATCATCGCATGGTTTGTCAGTATCAGGACACACAAACCTATGAGTGCCGGAATGATAGCAAGCCTAGTAGGTCCATCAGGAAGAACATAAGGCAGTATGATTGCAAGAATGGCCGGTCGCTCGATATAAAACGCTATATCAGGTTCCTACAATAAATTCAAACACACCCGAAACAATTAATATATTAAAAAGAGATATAAAAATATATGAAGTTATTCAATTCTGTTTAATCAATATTTTTACATTGCTTACACGTAAATCTAATTAATTTTCATTCCTCGAATCTTTATAATAAAAAATAAATAAAAGAAAACTTTACTATATCAGTTCTTACGAAAAAGAAACGACGGATGAATTGTCGTTCAAAGGAGAGAGCTAAGTAAACCGCATTGGTGAGGAGAAGCAGCACGGCAGCAGAAAACAATGGAAGTTTGAGCAGCGTGGCAGACCATGGAAGTTCGGAATAGGGAAACATAAGAACTAGTTTGGAATAAGGAAATATAAGAACCAGTGGTATAATGGCTAGCCGCTCGAACCAGAACATGTACCTCTCAATCCCATGAATATCTTCGATTTGCATTACGCTGCTCTCCTGATTCGCCATGGTTTCACACCCTCCAACAAGAAACTGGGAGAATAGCTTGGGGTTGTTTCCTCTCTCTCAGTGTTTATTAGAGGGTTTAGGGTATTAGAGTAAAAGTCTAATACTGAAATCAAAAGTTGTTATCCAATAGAAAAGGAAAGATCCACGCAAATCATAATCCAATCACTTTAACAGCCCTTGGCTTGCTGAAAAAGTACCGAACCCAAAATCAAGAGAAGATCAATCGTACCATACCTCAAATCCTGAAAAGATAAAAGAGTTAATTTTGCTAAATATTTTATAAATATCAAATTAAAATTAGTCTTGCTAAATAATTTAAATAATAGTTTTTCAATTTTTTAAATAGTAAACAAGGGACTGAAACAAACAAATTAAGAAATCCAAACCCCAGAGGAAAAATATCTCAAGTTAATTTTGCTAAATATATTATGTATGTCAAATTAAAATTAGTTTTGCTAAATATTTATTTTGAGCTCTTAAACATCGTTTAATTCGAGAGGACAAAAATGAGGTCAAAACATATATATCCTCTTAGAGTTTAATTAATATCCAGTATTCTGAAAGAGCTAAGGTCAAAAAATTTAATTTTCATTCTTCGGATCTTTATAATAAAAAGGATTAAGTTTCTTAAAAAAAATTAAAAAATTACTCTATTAGTACTGGACTGGACTCTAAGGAGAAATCCTAAAATTGAGTACAGGGATAACCTGGCTTGACTGATTGATTGTTGGGTTACAATTTCTTTGTTCCGTTAACAGCCAGTTTGTTGCCTAGGGTTTGGATTAAAGATTTAGCCTGCTTCTTTCTTTTGGATTCGATATCACATTATTGTCTATTGTTTCATTATTTTATGTATCCACTTATTGTATTTTCAATAATTTCAGTATATCATTCTAGCTAACATATGAACGTTATTATTTATTAAATATTTTGTTTTCAATTGGGAACAAAATTTATAAAATAGGGAAGGCCCTAATAATTATATATTTGGTTCCTGCAAATATTTATGAAGGGCCTTATGCTTGAACTTTACACAAGTATTTCAGCTTTGCAGATATATAGATTGTTCAGAGGTTGACATTTTGGGAGTTGCGGAAAGCCAAGGAAGCTGGAGAGGAATTCTTGTGGAAATTAAGGAAAATGTTTTCATATTTCATATTTTACCCACCCATATTTGTTGACACCAGGCAGGCATTTGAGAAAATGTTATCAAAGAATAATAGTTGATTTGCCCTACTGTTTGGGTGATACTGTGTTTTAATCAAGAGAATGTTAGCCATGGATGTCTGTCAAGTTCACGTTCTCTTAGACTGACAAGAGACATTTGAGCCCGATTCAACAATTTTGTCTTCCATGAGAGCGAAGTCTATCTTAGTTTTCACTGATATTTGATCAAACCAAAACCCTTCTCTCCCCGGCATTGCTCTTGTACATCTCCCGTTGTGTAATTTATGCCTCATGCTACCTTTTGTCTCATTTAACATGGCCGAATTTAGCAATCACTGGCCCCGTAGAAAAGCCCTATACTTAATGCGTATGGCTTAGTGGAAGATTGAACTTCACATACATATCGCAAGATCTCCGGTTAGTCTAGTAAATGGTTCATGCCAGATTGCTAAAAGACCAGTACCTGCTCATGGCAAGTCTTGATGCATGTAAAAATATATGATAAATGATATGCAACTCATGAAAGAAATTGAATATGTAAGCAGTAAGATAGTCAGATTCAGGCTGACGAGATTAACATGTTGATGTATGTGATAGATTAAAAAAATTTTACAAAAAATTTGTGTCATGTCATAAATATTAAAATGAACAAAAATATATAGTATAAAAATTAAATTAAATAAAATTAAAATGTTAAAAGAGATTAAATTAAAAAATATATAAATATAAATATTTAAATAGATGATAAATATATTTATTAATAAATTAAATATTTAAATGTAAAAAATTTATAATGTTAAAAAATATAAATTTTTTACTTGATTATTTTATCTTAGAATATATATATATATATTTAAGTATAAACATCCTTGGCATGAAGATTGTGAAATCACGCAGTAGGAGGCCAATAAGTATGGGGACAACGTGGTGTTTGTCATCCTCGACGACAAGTTAAAACAAACCAATTGACAAGGTTCGTTGCCGAAAAGAAGCTTTCATGATCACTCTCCTCAACTCTAGAAGCAAGCTGGGCAGCCCTGGGCTTGATGTACAAAACAAGCAGACCATAGAGCATGCGAATGTTTATATATAATAATATATGGGTATAGTCCATAGGCATGGGAAGGAAAAAGAAGAAGCCAAACCTGGGATCGATCTAAGTATTCAAAACTTGGGCCGTGTTAACTTATTCATTTTGCTGCAGAGGAGTAGACGACCAGACTGGCAACTAGTATTAGTTTAACTGTCAAATAATCTGGGCTTATAGGGAAAAGGACCTTCCTTAATTGGATGGTCTTGCCCTCTGGCCCAAAGAAAATGGTCACACTTCATATCTCAAGTCCACTAGCTTACCCTTTGCTGTGATCAGTTTGTTCCTTTCTGACCCGAAATATTAGTACTAATAAGAAAATAAAGCGAAAATCTTACTTTCATTCTTTGAATCTGCCAAAATTCGAAGCTTATATAGGTCTACAACTCATAATTTATTGTTTGGAGGAGAAAAGAAAAAGGCAAGGGGAATTCTCTGTGGGACTCCTACATGGTACCATGGAAACCAAGGCATTCCATTGTCGTTGATTAAGTGAAGAAGACAAAACATGAAAACTCAGAGCTAGGGCAATTCGGCTAACGTGTTTCTTCTGCGTTATCAATGAAACAAAATGGCAGTTCCATCAGAAAATTTATAACTAAATAAAAAACAAATTATCAGTCTCAATTCTAACCATTAAGGAACTTTGCCAAAGCCGACCATTTGGGTCAGACTTCACAGGCCTTTATAAGTATATATTCTATAAGTGAAATTTATCTCATCCCAAATTTTTGCTGTTTAATATATATGTTTGGTTTTGGAGTTTTAGGCCTTCGCCATGGCAACTGTTGCCATCACTCTTATTCCTTTCACCACCTCTTTAGTGTTAATCAATGATTAAGGGACCACTCCCCGTTGAATATTTCCAGCACCCTTTCCTTTCAACAACATATATTTAACTCATCTTTCTATGTATTGGGTCAGGAACATTCCAGATCGATTTCACTTATTTTTAACTGTTACATAAGTAGAAAAATGAGTATGACATGTTTACAACCAGGTTTTGCTGGTTATTGTGCAGAACTTCTATTCTTTTTTCTTTATTATTATTATTTTTATCTGCAGGACTGCAACTTTGACTATTTCCCATTGGTTTGAGGAGGAAAGGCAGGGATGCTAGATAGAATAAGAATCACAGAGGAGAGAGGAGACAGTGACAAAAGACATGGATTCCCTATAATAACCTACACGTTCCTGGATAAAAACAAGCCAAGGGTTTGAAGCAAGACTAAAACTTCAAAAGAAATCATGTCCAGAGTCTTAGAGGTAATTGAGTTTGAAAAAAAAAAGCTTATTGAAATATCAAAACAGCTTTTACACAACTTTAACAGCAAATATTTGTTTTATAGTTCCCCACTTGAATTGAGAAAAAATTGCCCAAGCACCCCCCAAGCCACTCTTGATTATGGTCCCCCTGACCCTTCTCTATAACATGCTTCCAGTTAGATAAGACCATGCAACGCAATGGCCCCATTGCCCAATTTTGGGTTGTCCCCACCATTATATTCCTGTGTTTGATTGAATGCTATACGAGCATGGTATATTTTGTAATTTACCTATAGGAATTGCAGTGAATTTTTTGAGATACAGAGGCTGTACCTATCGGAAGTTTGGCATCTCTCATCACGAGAGTCCCGAAACTCAAACTAATTAACCTGTTGAGAAATAATTGCTACCGCCTGCCATGCTTTGTACTTTGCTTTCAATTTTGGCAAACGCCTGGACCGGAGGAGCTAATCGTCCTCCTATTTAATAATGCTTAATCTTTCTTTCTTTATCTGCTAAAGTACAGTCCACTTAATTACTCTTGATGACATTTTAAATAGACCTACTCTACCCAGCTGTTGGCTTTTTGAACGGCTTTTGACATGTATTTTCTAGTTGGCGACGTATAGTTTTTCCTCTAAAAGCAAGGCTAATTCTGGCTAATTCGATCTCCTAACCATATCAATGTATAACCCCACGGTATATATCAAAGTATGGCATAAATAATTGTGCATCTATTCTCTGTCAATTCTCAGGCATCTAGTTTGTTTTTTCTTTCCTATGACTTTTGGCAGGTGATTCTGAAATTATGACTCAACGCTGGAAAAGATCCTCTGCTGTGATTCGAAGTAGGACTCGAGAGATTCCCACTCTCAAAAGGGGTGATTTTTTTTTTTTTATCATTGTAGCATATCTTTGAAACCCCCCTGCTGCGACAATTAAAAGAAAACAAATCCAAGTTAAGCCCATTCTTAATTTTTGGGGGTTGGTTTAACAAAAAAAGTTGGCCAATGGCGGCTGTGACGAGAGTGACAAGAATCAGGAAGTGTGTCGTCAAACCCAAGTCGCAAGAAGCAATGGCTGGAGCTTGGCATTATCTAGTAGTAGTAATGGTATCCTTTTCATATTTCCCAAGAACCAACCAGGGAAATAAAAACAACCTTCCAGCTAGCGGAATTGCGGCAAATGGGATTGATATGACGTCATTGTCTGGGCATGCAAAGAAATAAAAAAAAAAAGCACATCCCCATGGAAGCAACCACAAAGTCCTTTCCAAGAAAGAATTGATCAGGATTTTTGCAAAAATATGCAGTTGGAATTCGATTCTCTTTGGAAAATAGCAGGCTGAGGGTTGCTTTCAGAAAGGTTAACCCCCCAACAATACTTTGGACCCCACGCTTTAACGTGCTTTAGGAGATATCAGGCTTCTAAGCTGTAATTATGGCCACAGAAAATTTTGAAAATTTGAATACAGACATTACCTAAAAACTGAAAATGATCACTTCAAGGTGAGTGTTGTGACCGTTGATGGGAATTTAATTTTGGAAAGCGTGGGGGAACGGTCCCCCCCTTCCTTCCCGTTCTTTCAACGGCTTCCTGCGGAAGAATCCCGAAACATCTAGCCGTTTTTCAGGCGTTGCACACGTGGCATAGACGCTTGTTTAAACTTAAACCTTCATGGTTTTTCTTTGGTTTTCCGGTAAGAAGTTAGCTTGCGTCTCGGTGAAGGTTCCAGAACTTTTTAAAAAAAAAACTTTAGGAAGAGATGTATGTCAGGGTTACGAATTAAAAATAAATCTGATATTATAAAAATTATTTAAAAATCAAAATTTATCTTATTAATGTAGCATCGGTAACATACACTTATCTAATAACAGAAATATATATATTGTGTCTTGAGCTCTAAAATAAGGATATTGGAATAATAAAGTAACAATTCCTTCTTTTTATTTATTCTCTGAGATTTCGACAGTATAGGAGTAAGTCTTTTTTGTTTTGAAAATAAGAACAAAATCAAATTAAAATTGATGTTACAAAAAGATAATATATGTTAGCCAAAGTTTATTTTAATTAATACATTATCTGTTTTTTATATTTCATATAAATAGCTGATTAAATAAAATCCATTATTTTTTTAAATTCAATGTAAATAGTGGATTGAATAAGATATAAATTTCAAAGTTTATATTTGATACATTATTTGTGTATAATATGTATATATTATTACTTAACTATAAACTGTTATTTCATAAATATGTAAAAATAAAAAATAAAAAATATTCAAAATAAACAATTTTACATTCATGAGTATTTATTTTTAAAATTTTTTAATTTGTTAATTTATTTATTAATGGTATAATAATATTTTAATTATATAATAAAAAATAGTGAGTATAAAGTATCCGTATTCCCCTTGTTACAAGCAAATGCTACAACTGCAAGACGGAGAGAAAAATACAGTCTTGTTGAAGTACATGAAATTGAGGAAAATGGCTGACAAATTTAGTAAAGATTACTTTCGTTTTTCGCATAAAATTTGGGTAGAGAAAGAAAACAAAAGCCAGCGAAGGTCCACGAACATGAAAAGCCGGGGTCGTGACGTGGACTGGTTCCAGATTAAAAAAAGAAAAAGAAAAGAGATAAGCACGGTGGTGGGACCGTTTTACCCCGAATGTGCCGCAGCATCATCCGTGATACTCTTGCCAGCTGTTGCCACGTGATCCTTGATTAATACGATTACTATTAATCATCTGAAGGCCCCACCTTGTTTCCAATGATTAACGCCAAAAGCAACGAACCAGACTTTTTCTAATTTCGGAGAATGTTTACACCCGCCTGGACCTGATCCACCCTTTAACCGATGACAAAATTACTGTAGACTATAATTTATTTAATCAATCGAAATGACTCTTTTACCCTGAACAATAAAAATAAAAAAAACCACGAGCAGTAGGTCATTTATGGAAAGGAAAGAATGGTTCCGTCCATGGAGGGAACACGGCTCTGTATGTGCATCAGCTGCAGTGAATCGTATGTTCAGTCTCTGCTAAGTTAATAAATAAATAAGTCCGTTGAAGGATAAGGACAAAGCAATCAAAAGCAAAGATGGCAAGACTAAATGACATATTTGGACGATGATTCTACATAATAAATAAATGCTCTCCCTGCAACCAACTAATAAATAGAAAGAATGTTGGGGAATGGGGCTGCTTTCTTTATTTCATTAATGATCATCCACTGCTTTGCATTAACAACAAGACAATTAATAATCATGCATGAAATGCCCGTTTGAAAGCATCATTTTCTTATTAATCATTCATCATTTCCATCATTGTTACAAGCTCATAGGTACCTTAAAAATTTTTACATACTGTAACTAATGAAATCTTTAAACACTCATTAACTAGACCTTTTTACATATTACAAACAACTTAAATATGTGACGAGTTTATTGATTTAATTTGTCGCTAAAAAAACCTTCATGTTTATTTTATTTTTTCTAATGACATATAAACCTTGGCCACACAATTAAGTTTAATATAGTTGTAACTTGTAAGTTCAATGGGATGGTACTTCAATTGAAATCTGTAGATAATTAGAGAGGAGCTAAATGCTACTTATATGAGAACTAATTAGATTGCTCCATTGGAACAATAAAATTTGAATAGACGTTTCTTTCATTTTGAGCAAGTTTTTTTTTTCTTCCAAGTTAAGTTTAGTTATAGTTAACGTGTAGTGACTCACATTTTATATTTAGAGAGGTAGAAAATAATGAGATTCTATATATCAATCGTATCACCATTGAAATGCATCATTTAGCTTAGAAGAAAAATGAAAGAGAAAACCATATGATGTATCACGGAAAGAAGGGGGAGGGGGGGGCCCGAATGGGTTGCCCAAAACGGAGACATGTAAGGGACAGATTAGGAAATTCATGTAAAATTAGGAGAAAAAAAAATGAAAAAAGAAGGGAGAAAAAAGACAAGATATAACCGTTGTAGGCGTGGCTTTGGTTGGATGCCAGGCTGACCCCCGAGCCCTACACAGAGATGATTAGCCCTCACATGGTCTCGCTGTACAAACCTCTTTGGTCCCACTCTCCAATCCCTCTTTCTTTCTCTTCTAAAAAAGGCCATAACTTTTCTTTTTTTTCTCTCATTTCTGTGTCTCTCACTAGAGAAAACCCTTCCAGTTCAAACAACTAATTTTTTATTTAAAAATGATTTTAGAAAACCAATGTTTATCCCAAAAGTACCCTTGGCTTATCCATAAATGCACAGTTCCCCTGCCCTTGAGACGAGTTTAAAAGGAGTGAGTTGAGAGGGCGCTTGGGTACACGCAGAAACCACACAAACAACACATACACAAGCAGAAAAGGCTTGAAGCTTGGAAGCTCCAAGGAGGTTGTTTTATGTTTTTGCTTGTGAAAAGGAAAAGAAATGTCGAAGGAAGTGAGTGAAGAAGGACAGAGCCGCAAGGACTATGTGGACCCTCCACCAGCACCACTTGTTGACATGGCTGAGCTCAAGCTCTGGTCTTTCTACAGAGCACTCATAGCTGAGTTCATAGCCACTCTCCTTTTCCTCTATGTTACCATAGCAACTGTAATTGGCCACAAGAAACAACATGATGCATGTGATGGGGTTGGTCTCTTGGGTATTGCATGGGCTTTTGGTGGCATGATATTTATTCTTGTTTACTGCACTGCTGGTATCTCAGGTAAAGAAACTCTTTAACTATCTATTTTCTAGTTAGTAAATGCAGAAAATAAGAAGTACCCATGTATTTTTGGGTGGTTTAGTAAAAGGGTTTCGGTTGTTTTGGTTGCAGGTGGTCACATTAACCCTGCAGTGACTTTTGGGTTGTTTTTGGCCCGTAAGGTGTCTCTGATGAGGGCTGTTGCTTACATGGTAGCTCAGTGCTTGGGTGCTATCTGTGGAGTTGGGTTGGTTAAAGCTTTCATGAAGCACGATTACAACTCCCAAGGTGGTGGTGCTAACATCGTGGTTTCTGGCTACAACAAGGGAACTGCTTTGGGAGCTGAGATTATTGGCACTTTCGTACTTGTCTACACTGTTTTCTCAGCCACTGACCCTAAGAGGAGCGCCCGGGACTCCCACGTCCCTGTACGGAACTTCTCTTCTGTTTTCTCCGTTATTTTTGCCATTTTTGTCACATTTAGGTGTTGTGCTACCTAGTTACTAGTTGGTTAGGCTAGGATCTGATGCCTTTATGTTGTGGCTGTGTGCAGGTGTTGGCTCCCCTTCCTATTGGATTTGCCGTTTTCATGGTTCACTTGGCTACCATCCCCATCACTGGCACTGGCATCAACCCTGCTAGGAGTATTGGTGCTGCTGTTATCTACAACAACGAAAAAGCCTGGGATGACCATGTAAGTTCACATACCAATTTTCGTTTTCACTGTGACTTAAAAATGGAGTTAGTTTCTCAATTAACACGTGATATATTGTGATGACAGTGGATTTTCTGGGTTGGTCCTTTCGTCGGAGCACTCGCAGCAGCTGCATATCATCAATACATTCTTAGAGCTGCAGCTATCAAAGCCTTGGGATCATTCCGCAGCAATCCCACCAACTAAAAAAAGCTCATGGAAAAATCAAAATAACTTTATCCGTGCTTCTCTTTTTTCTTCATTTGTTCTTTTGTGTGTACGAGAGAAAGGATGAGAGGATGACTATGAAGATCTTTGGTTTTTTAATTTTTTTTAAAATTTAAATATTTTGTTGTTAGCTTTGGCATCTGTATCATTGTTCTTTGGTATGTTATTAGCTTTCATCTTATCGTGTTTTAACCTTTAATAGTCAGAGAAATTCGATTCCTTATCGTGTGCATTCTAGTACAATATCTACACAATATATAATTTGGAGAACCTAAAAGTGGCTTGGCTAATTCTACATAACAAGTAGGGGTTCACGTTATACAATTGACACGCCAAGCTTTGAATCAAATCTCCTTGCAATCTTTGCCTTGTCTTAATGCTTTGGCAAAGGGCATAAAGGCAATTTGGCTTGATGGATATCCCTTGGTTTAAGGTACAATGTGTTGTTGCCTTGTCTTTTGCCTCATGTGAGGAACATTGAACGCCTTTTGAACTGCCTCTGATTGAATGACACCTGTCTGGGAGAGGTCAGTAGGAAAGGGCCAAAGATGCTGCCCCTCCCTAGGAAAGGGGATTAAAAAGTGAAAACCAAGTCTGCCCCTGACTCCTTTTTAACGTCTCTGGAAAGGTCTCTTCGGGACGCTGGCTTGTCAATCCTTTCTCTCCTACTTTGGGACCAGGGTCCATCCAATGGGGACTAAAAACTAACCGAACCAAAAGCAGAAAATGAAAGAAGCAAAGGGCAATCCGAGGACTTCGCCTACAAATGACGCCACGCGTCATGGTATAATGGGGTCGGATGTCATGGTAGCACATGGGTGGGGTATCTCTTCTTATCCTGTCAAAATCGGCTACCACAAAAAATGAAGCCAAAAAACTACGTACCACAAGGAAGGGAATTGCTTTCCCTCCCTGTAGCAGTAGTATATAATTTTCTGGTTTTATGGGGAGTCCAAAAGAGAATCATAGTCTCGTCTTTTTACGAAAGGTACATGGCCTGATGACGATTGGAAAACACGAATATTGAAAAAAAAAAATTGCAGGCTCAACATTGAACCAATGGACCTCGCGGGATGGCTCACGAGGGGTGCCGAGGTCTCGTGGTCTAAGCTTTGGTTCCCCAATTGCTCACGGTCCCCGTCTTGGATTCTTTAAAGAAGTAACTTTTCTGCATAGGGTTTTCTCCCCTCTCTTACGAACCCAGAGTCTTTTATGTGAGGAGACGTGGCTCTCATGTGCGCCAGTTTGGTAAAAAGGGCGTTGGGGGGACGACTGCCCCTACCATTTCCACTAGGTCTAAAACCACCTCGATTATCCGAATATTTGGTTGCCACCAAACGAACAGAAAGTTACCCTTCAACCTACCGGGGTCCGCTGGGGTGGGGGAGGAGGGGTGCATAGCCACAGTGCTCTTTAAGCTCTTAGCGGGAATTATTTTGGTTGGAACCTATGACGTTTGGTGCAACATCTTTTCTCTCCCCTATCTTACTCTCCTTCAACAGCCAACGACCTTTCTAGTGTTGGGAGAAAAACAAACATGTAAAACATGTGCTACATGACTTGGATGAATACAAACATACCAACATCTTGCAGGGTTCCTCAACTCTTAATCAGATAGCCCATGACACCACAAGAGTTTCTACTCGTGCAAGAACATCAGGCACTGCTTGAATCGCCTCTAAGAATACATGTTGTGCCGAAAGACTTCTGATCTCAATCCCTGTAATCTCATGACAATTACCCATTTAAGAGGCTGCAACCAACAACCTGACTGACTCAATACAAATGATCATGCAAAGCATAAAAAAATTCAAATTTCATACCAACGGTACAATGGAATTAACTTTTGTCTATTACATTATCATATTAAATTTCGTTAGCCGTTAGGTACAGCTAGATGAATCACAGGTAACATACAATGCAAACTGAAGTCCTGGAAGAGTTATCCTATAGGCTCGAATTAGTTGCAAGGTAGTTGTAACAAGTTAAGCAGTTATCCTAGGGAATCAATTGATAAATACTGCGCCAGACAGAGGGAATGTCAGAATTGAGGCCTAGGGCTCAGTTCCCCCCACAGTCTGTTCTGGACTAGTCCAAGTCATGCTCGCCCAAAGAAAAACAAACAAACAAAGGCTAAAAATAGATTACTCAAGCGAGGAGCATGAAATACATTTCCAAAGATACCAGTATCAGCATCAGATTCACTAAGACCCAGTCAAAGCAGACTGCCAAGTTGAGTATCTCTGAAAATAAAAACCCATACATATTCATAGATATATGAAGGCAAGGAAGCCAGGTGTAAGCCTTTGATGTTTGCTCAATTAGACAAAGGCATTCAAACAAAGCATTACAATGAGCAATATACGTTAGTCAGGCAATGCAGTTCCTCGTTCAAGATTATTTTTAATTTCCAGTGTGTATTTTCCAAAGGCTCGCTCAATCTTCTTGTTGAAATGCTCATTACGATCATTGATTGAATCAATATCCTTCTCTTCATGAAACTTCCTCCTCCTGCTAAATGACTTGCGCTTTTCCTCCCGGTCCTTAAGTTCTTTCACCATCTTGTCAATCTTATCTTCAGAAATCTTAGGTGCCTGTACAACAAAAGAAACACACGTTGAATATTTCAAACACATTGGCCTGGTACTAGTAAAGAAACTTGCAACCTTTTCCCTCTACTTTTTTCTGACTGACCATACCTTCCCATATTGGAGGCTGGAAGCTTCACGGTAAAACTCTGGATCACCTTCTTTCATTTTGTTATATTCTTCCAGGTCAACATCAACGTTCTTTGTCCGTTTTTTGTATGCATTGTACAATGTCTTCTGATTGAAGACTGTTAACTCCCTCCATAAAAAACACACAGATTAGACTCATTGACATGTTAAGAGCTTCAATCCTATAGCAGGGATAAGAAATATATATATTTATTTATTTAAAATTTTGCCAATAGGATAAGAACTCCCAATCAGCATATATACAATTCTGAAAATTGAACAAGGCATGCTTCAACAAAGATGAGAATGCGTTGGACAAATTTTATGGGCCTGTAATATTAGCAGTGAGATGTGTATATGCATAGAAAGGCAGTAAGACAGGAAAGTTGTTGAAACAATAGAAAGAAGTAACAGAATGAACCATGAAACAAAACAATGAAGTAACCAAGGGAATCGAAGAAATGGTGAATTTAACAATTAGTAGGAGACAGCATACCATCCCAACCAACTGGAGCAGGATCCTTTTCCCATTTCTTATATTTTGCCTCTGCTGCCTCTTGTGTATCGAGCATATATGCTTTTTGCATATCCAAACCATTTGCATCTAGAAGTTTTCCTATCTTCTTCTTCCTTTCCTCGAGCCATTTTTGCTTAGAAATTCCTCTAGATTCTGGTGGAGCTTCCATTCTTTTCTTTTCAGCCACCATTGCTGTTTGATTGGCTTTTCTTGCCTCATTCTGGAAGCACATAGTCATCATTGATAATCAGTTTTTACTTTTCATGAAACTAAAAGTAGAGATAAAAGGATGACAAAACAGAACAGCTTCTCTTTGAAAGGTTAAGCAAACTAACCATCTTTAGTCTCAACTCAAACAATTTTGTTTGCCTCCCAGTAAGTTTTGTAATGTCTCCTTCAATGTTCTCCTCAACAGGGCGGTCATTATCATCATCAGAATTTTCTTCTGGTTCTGGTGCTCCATGTTCTACATCTTGTTCTTGAAAAGCAGCACGTTCGGCAGGCTGGCCACGCTCAGGTTTCACAGTGTCTGTTACAACATGAAGAGAGATTAAATTAATAGAAATTGATTATTCTAATGAGTACCAAGGGAAAGGCAAGGTAGACAAACCATTCATATAGAATTATAAGAACAACATTTAAACCTGATTCTTCTTTATCCTTTTTCCCCTTTGCTTCAGCAATCTTCCTAAAGCAATACTCAACACATTCATGGTAAGGATTTGACGCATTAATACAATCCGGATGCACTCTTCGCTCTTCTACCATGTTTATTTCTAGCTTTTACCTGAAAAATAAACTAAAACATATAAGGCAGATCCAAATTCCAGTGTCAATGTTGGATATATTCAATAAAATCAAAAGAAAATCTTAAACTATATTTCATTCTTTTAGCAAGAAAATTATACAGAATTTTCATTGATGCAAAGCTAGCAATCATTAATCACCAAATTATTCGGAAATTTAAAGTAATTAAAAAAATTACTATTCAAATTCCCAAGTATCAAACTTAGCTGTTCAGTGATTATATTACATCGAATAACATGAAATTTTCTTTCAGCGTGATTTCTCGGCAACCGAACAAGATTTAAGTGAAACCCAAATAAACCCTAGAAATTTCGAAAACGATAAAGAGAGATTATAAAGGGAGAGAAACGAACCTGATTGCAAGAATTCTTCGATCGATTTATACTTTCCCCTTCGGTTAGGGTTTTGTTTGGGTGATGGCAAAAAGACCTTAATTATAAAATATTTTGTATTTTATACTTGCGAAGAAATTTATATCTATGAACAATTTGTTTTAGACGGGTCGGCTGTGAATCCAACTCGGGTCAAGCTCGGACCCAAAAAGCCCAAGACTCGAAAGGCCTGATGCCCAATTGATTAAAGGCCAATACCACTACTAAATGGGTTGGTCACTGTGGGCCGCATATTGTGACGTATATTATTCATTGGGTGCAAGTATTGGCCAATTTTTCCCTTCCTTGTATCGATTTTATTGAATTATTAATTTTTTATTGATTTCTTTTTTGATATTAACTTTACATGTGTTTAAAATTTAGAAAAATATAAAAATTTATTGATTTATATTTAAAAAAAACACCTCCCGTGACGGAGTGCCTGGATTTTTTTAGTAATAGTACTAGTAATAATTTAAAAAAGAATAAGTGATTCTATGTAATTATAGAACAATGTTCTTAACTTATTTAATAAATCGAAGTTTAATGAATAGATTAACTTACCCATTTGTCTTTATATGTCAAAAATATCATAATATGTATGTCAATGTTTGAATATGAGGCAAAGGTAATAAAGACAGGAGTCAGAGAGAAAGGAAGATCATGGGAGAGAAATGATTCTGCGTTATTGAACTGTTTTTATATTATTATTATTATTTCTTTAAATTACTAAAAGAAAGTTTAATCAAATGATTGTACAGGATTCAGGCTATGCAAAATGCAACCCCATTTTTATGCAGTACTACATGTATAGCACCCACACATTCTCAAGCCTTGAGACTGAGATCAAAGACTACTTTTCTTGACAGTTAAAAACTTATTCCATAAAGGCTAGTATAAGATCAGACAGCACTTAAAAACAAGTATCCAAAGTATCAATTGCTCTACACAAACTTCATTCTTGAGACTACTAAACAAAAGGGTAAGATGGAAAGTATATTGACTAGTAATGTCTTGCTTCGCAATCACGTTACAAGAGCTCGTTCGCCAGAGATTTGCCCTGGAATTTTTCCATGATGGACACTATGGATGAAATAGTTTTGTCCAGTCGAGAACATTCCTGCTCGATTTCATCCAAACGAGACTTGGTTTCAGTAACTTGTTCCCGGGCAACTGCAGCCTCTTTTTCTTTCTGAGCTAGATCTTCGATTTTGGATTCCAGTTCTTTCCTTGCTGACTCAAAAGTTCGATCGCACTTGGCCTTTTTCGCTTCGAAAGTTTGACGTTGACTAACGAGCTCAACGGCTTCTGAGATTTCATTGAGCAGAGCACGCAGCCAAGTAACATCGATATGTGCAGATTCTACATCCTTGAGAACAGCAAACATTTCTTTTACTTTTGATTTGGTCAGTTGCTTAAATGGGGTGGAATGCAACTCTTGAACTACAGCACACAAACACTCCAAATAATAAGCTCGCATGGAAGCTGATTCCAACTGACAATTAGCTGCTATGTCTCCATACTTGTCAAAAATTGACTGTAGAATTGAAGAGATACTTGCTTTCACATGGTATTTTCCAACTGATACACAGGAATCAGAGATAACAGATTCGACCTCTTCTTCCTCATCACTCTCTTCTAGAGCTCGGACAATCCCCGAGAAACTAAAGTTTGAGATAGTGGCATCTTCACTCCCACCGTCATTATTTGCATCTGAACTTGCCTTGGGGGAATTTGGAACCTTCTCTGCTTCTTTAAATTTGGTTGGTGTATCAGCAGGTGACTGTCAGAGAGGAAGACATAAAGAGAGGATTCACATAAATACAAAATTAAAAATTACTAATGCTTTTGCATGCAAGTGTGTGCGAGTGTTAGTTTGTCCAAGAGAGAGAGAGAGGGACAAACCATGATTTTCCCAGACATAGGAACTGATTGTGAGTGTTGAATTTGCACCTTGTCAAAAGATTGATCTCGGGAATAAATTCCTTCAGAATGTTGCTCAGAAGAAGAAAAAGACTCGCCATTCTCTGCTTCCATCTTCTTCCTAGAAAAATGAGAACGAGGTGACTTGGGGTCACCAGGGTAAACTGCACCTATGCCAGTAGTTTCAAGTGCTCGAGGGGACTTCGACTGAGATTCTGGTCCCTTCTTTTTCCTGCCAAAACTTCTAGAAGCATCAAGAATTTTTGAACCTACAAGGAAAATACCCTTGTCAGAAACAAGTATCAGTGAATCTGTGCATCTTGAATCAGAAATCAGAAATCATCAAATCTTGAGGGAGAATCCTTAGATGTTAACAAACTGGCGAAAATGCATCTCAAAGTGTATCAGACCAAAAAAATCACCTTAAGGCACAACATTGAGCCAAAACAAATAAAATCTTAGTGTACGACACAACCTAAGCATCACAAGGCTTATGAGGGTGAATTCTTAAAGGACATATAGAAAAAAGAGGGCGCACAACCTGATTCTTCTCTAAGCCCCTGTGTATCAGCATCAGTATTTCTTTTGAAGCAATTTTCATCACATTCATGGTAAGGATTAGATGCTTTTGGGCAAGTTGGATATACTGTTCTCTCCACATCCTTCTTTTTGCTAAGCTCACCTTGTTTTATACCATTGCGAATATCTAACAAATAGAAAAGAAAAACATTTACGCCTATGTTTAAAAAGTGGTCAGGCAAACCCACAAAATACAAAAGTACTAAAACAACAAATCTCTTAATCATCATGAGAAACCTGAATCCTTTCTTTTGAAGCAATTTTCATCACATTCATGGTAAGGATTAGACGCCTTTGTGCAATTTGGGCGCCCTCTTCCCTCGCCATCCTTCTTTTTGCTAAGCTCACCTTGTTTTATACCATTGCGATTATCTAACAAATAAAAAGAAAAAAATATAAACCTAGTTTTAGAAGGAGATCAACAAAACCTAAACAGAATTCAAAACCTTTCTAGTATAATAAAGAACTTCTTTTAATCACTATCGGAAACCTGATTCTTTTCTAACCCCCTGAATATTGGCCTTGGATGTTCTCTGGGGGCAAAATTCATTGCATTCATGGTAAGGATTAGATGCTTTAGGGCAATTTGATCGCATTCTCCCCGCATCATCATTCCTTTTGTTACGCACAACTTCTTTTATACCATTGTGGTTATCTAAAAATTGAAAACGGAAATGAAATTAAACCTGTCTCTTGAAAGTGGTCGACAAAAGCTCATATTTTTACCTTGTTCAAATCATTATCTGTTGAAACTCTGATTAGCAATTAAGATAACAAATTCAAAGTTTGTAGGTGAGGCTTAACATCGTGTCTATATCAGCCAAGCTAAAGTGAAACTAAAACCAGTGGAAAACCAAGTGCTCGAGTACTAATGAGAAAACTAAAATCTTCATACTCTGAACTTAACCAAACCACATTTGATGCAGGAACAAAGATATTGCCAAACATGCCCTTTCTGTGGGAATTCTGCCATTAGTCAAGCTGAGAAAGACATAAATGACATCTTCCTTATACACACAATCTATCAATTATTGTGCTTTAAAGCTATGCCAAAGCAGCCATTGAAGGTTGGAAATCTGGGAATGTGAAATGCTAACAATCAGAATGAAATTGTTTTAATCAACTGCAAGTTCTTTAGTGATGGCATAGACCCAAAGTTCCTCTACATGGATGCTGCACCCAAGAAAATAATCCTACTCTCAATATTTTCACTTTTTAGAGTAATTAGTTTGACAAATCAACTTTTATTAGTTTACTTAAACCATTAGTTAGATTTCATCATCCACCCTGCAACAATCACAGTGAATTGGTTATGAATCAATAGCATATAAAGCTTGGCAGTAAGGTGCTTTCCCATAAACTCCTAAAAGCGTTGGTCGTCATTCAAAATGCAAAAACTATAAGGAAAAATGAGATGATTTGCCACGGAATTGAACAACTTCAATGGCCATGTGGATTGTGCAGAATAACATGTTCTCAAAGATTCAGTTGGCAATAAAGCATGAGGAGGAACATGGATTACCTAATTTCCTTTTATCCTTTTCCTTTCGCCCCTTGCCTTCAGCAATCTTTTCTAGGCAATATACACCACATTCATGGTAGGGATTAGCAGCATTAGCGCAATCTGGGTGTACTCTTTCATTCTCATCCATCTCCTTGTTGGCTTCACTTGGAGCTCTGTAAACTCATAATAAATTAGCACAATATTGTACAAGGAATTCACCAAAAATTTTCTCATGCAATTGAGTAGCAAGCACAAAAGATCCTAGCTTTCTACGATCTTCCACTTCTTAATCAGAACTTTTACCTTGAACCAAGTGTTTGATCCTTTATCTCAAAACCATAATTCTTTTCCAAATTCATAAACAGAATTAAAATTCAATCCACAAGTTCCATACAAAATAACTTGAAGTTACATACACAGGTAGCGACTAGATTATAATTCAAGGAAAAAGATAAAAACTTCTGATGCACCATCCTACCATCTTAAATAATTAGGATTTTCCAAAATTATTGATATCTATAAATCAAGAAAAGACAAAGAACTATATGGGAAATTGAATATCTTTTTATCCAAAATATAAAGCAGCCAGAACTCCACAAAACCCACCCATTTGGTCTTTTGTTAATTTCAAAACCAAAATTTACAAGTCAAGGGTCAAGAAGAACAAGGAAGACCACAAGAGAGGTAGAGAGAAAAAAGACCCAGAAAACTAAACATTCAGAAACTCTACATAACAACTTTCTTTGCATTTTCCTACTCTTTCATCCCTTCCAAACAGAGGACAAAAAAACAAAAGAAACCCAGAAATTATTCCAAAATCTCACCCCATATAAACCACCCAAAGAAAAAAAAAAGAAAAGAAAGCCATGCATGATGTAACAACGCAGAAAAAAGCAGATGGAAACATAAAGGTATAAGCAGTAGGACATGAACAAAGATGAAAACTGAGAAAGAGAAGGCAAGAATACCAGAAAGGAAGATAAGCGATAGAGAGGGAAAGGAGAACCAAAAGGCACTGACACCAGAGACAGAGAATTTATTGTTCAAAGTTTTTCATTTTCTCTTGTGCATACAAAAGTCTGACTAACGAAGGTGTCTGCAATGTGAAAAAGCAAACAAAAAACAGTCTCTTGTCTTCGGGATTGTCGTGCTTTGACCGTCGTGGAGCTCTGATACTTCCTCGTTTATATTGTACAAATCAAACAGGACCATGACAGAGAAATGTTTACAACATGTTTCCATGTAAATATGAGATGTAACTTGAGCCCCAAAGCCTGCTGCTGCCCACCCACTCCTTTCACATTAGCCTCAAATACATATTAGACACGTGCGACTCCTTACTTCCACACGTAGGTCGACCTTTTTAATTTTTAATTTTATTTTTTGTTTGTTAATTGTTGGTTAGGATGAAAGTTGGTGTAACAGCCAAATTTTTCGTTCAACTTTAATTTTTTATATAATATTATTTTATTAATTATTGTTTCTAGTAAGATATTTTGTTTTTTATTAATTTTGACAAGCATGACATTTGAATGATTTAAAGAATAATTATTTGTCGTGATATATGAAAATTTATTTTTTTTTTTTTATAAAAAATGTCAACAAGGGTTGCGTTGCTTAATGCATGACGGCAAAACACATGATGGGGGATATAGAGGAAATTTTTAGAGAATATTGCTGCATTGTGCAACCGAATTTATTGAAAATAATAAATAACAAGGGGATAACTTGGTGCTATTTCATTTTTCTTTAAGTAATATTTTATATATTTTTTCTTAATTAGAACAATGTAAACAATTTATACTCTCATAAAAGATTAGCCTATTAATTTTTTTTAGTAAAATTATGAAAATATCATTAATTCAAAATTAACTTATTTATTCATATTAAAAAATATCTTTTAAATTTTAAAATTAAAATTAATAACACTAGTTAAATTTTGGTACTAATTTAAAGAATCATCAAGTATTATGTAAAAAATTGAAAACGACATAAGATGTAGGCGAAATTTACTCAATTTTCTATAATTGTATCAATTTCTCTTGAGAGGGAGATGTATTTTTATAATGTATTTATGTAACCAATTGTTATGATTTTACTAAATGTGTTGTTACATTCAAATAATTATTTTCTTTTTTATTATAAAATGAAATCAATAATATTGATTTAAGAAAATAATGAAAAAATGGAGGTTAGCAAAGATGTATTGTCACGAATCTTATATTAGAAAAAGATGGTTAAATCTTGAATATATAAACATTTATTTTTTATTATCTATCATATATATCTTTTGAGTTAAAAACGTAATTTTGTGATAAGTAGTAATAAAATAGACTTGAATCTTCATTGATGTGGAGTTCTCATAAAAGATATAAGGATCAAGGTAGACCTAAATTAGTGTAAGAGTTCTTCTCTTTTATGGGCAAAAAGCTAGTGTAACAAGGCGTTGCATAATTAGATAAGATAAAATATTATGGATCTCACATAAAAAAAATATGAGATGGGTTTGAATATACAAATAAAAATCTTCTACCACTTATTAAGCATATGTTTTAGATTAAAAACATAAGTCCATAACATATATGATGGATTTGTATTTAAAACCTAATTAATTGCAAACCTTGCAAACCTTAAGTCCTTGACATACATGTATGCTGGATTTGTGTTTAGATTAAATGCTGAAATTAGGATTAAATATTTGGATTCTTTTTCAATTAAGAGTTAAATGATTTTTTATTTTTTACAATTATGGACACTTTTTCAATTAAGAGTTAAATATTTCAATTGTAATAATTAAGGGCCAAACATTCTTTGATTCTTTAAAATTATGGCCTAAGTTGATAGGTGAATTAAGTATGTATCACATGTAACTGAAAATCGCATGAGCTAATGACATGGCATGTTAGAAAATGTTATTAACACCGTATTCTAAAATTTAATTGTTACATGTCATGTTAGAAATAATTATTCATATTATGTTGAAAATGTAGTTATTATATGTTATATTTAAATTTTAATTATTATGTGTCTTATTGAAAAATGTAGTTATTATACATAATATTAAAAATTTAGTTATTACATGTCATGTTAAAAAATATAATTGTTATAAGTTATGTTAAAAATTTAATTGTTACAAGTTATTTTAAAATTTTAGTTATTACACACTACATGTCACGTAATAATTGAGCCATTTTGATTTGATAAAATTTTTTTTTTGACAAAATTACTCTTTCATATTTTATATGACGAGTCAACGTCTACGTCATATACATGTAAGACATGTATCAAATATATTTTATTTTAATTTTTAATAAAATTTTAAATTATAAAAAATTAAAAATATTATTTTAATTATTATAATTGAAACGTTTAATTTTAAACAAATAAGAATTTAAACATTTTGATCTCAAATTAAATATTTGGTCTTGTATTTAAAATCTAATTAATTGCAAACCTAATTAATGACATCACTTGTGACGCACAGATATTAAATGTTTTTGAAGGCCCAACAAAGGAATGCTTGAGATATGGACCACAGGTACCAGAAAGTCAAAAGGAAGGAACAGAGACCGTGGACTTGTATAAAAAATGCCTTTGACAACTCTTCCCTTAGAAAAGGAGATTGGCAATCAATCATTCAATCAAGCAGTCCAGTTTGTTCTTCCCCATATTAATGGCGAAACCATTACCAGCAACAAATGAGTGATGTTAATTTATCTTACATTTATTATCCCATATTCCATATGGATGAATAAATATAATAATAATAATAATAATATTATTATTATTATTATGTAAATAAAGGAGTAATTTTTTTTGTCTATTCCAACATAATATCAAGAGGAAAATAAAACATTTTCAAGAGAATTTATTTGATTTTTTATTATATTTAATATTTTCAAAACAATAATAGTAAGTTTATTTTTAGAGATGTCAATGGTGAAATACTTGTTATTTTTTTTAATATCTTAAGTTAAATTTTATAAAATATCTGAATTTTGTAAATATTTTATTTAACTACAAGTATTCATACTTTTTAAATATTGAATTAAAATAAATTTAATAAAAATATTTTTTATGTAAATTATTAATAAAAAATAAATTAATAAATTAAAATTAATTGGTAAAAATAAATTAAAATTTAGAATCATAATTAAAACAATTAATAAATTTTTAATAGTTTCACATTAATTATGAATAATTTATAAACAAAACATAATAAAGTTTAATATTAAAATTCATCATTTATAATTGTATTTAGATAGTGAATATCCTTAGACTACTACTTGAACTACACACAAATCGTGACGAGTAATTGTTTTACCATCTAAATCCGATTATAAAAACCTTTAATCTTATTTAATTAAATATAATAATATAAAATATTTTATTAGAAAATGCTTATTGACATCTTGCTTTGTTAATGGTTTTGAATATTATTAGATGGACATTTCAAATTAAAAAAAGGAAAAAAATTTGACAACACAAATAATTGGTTGGCTGTGGTTTGTTGAATGTTAAAAGTTAGTTGATGTGGACATGAGCGGAGGAAATTAAGGCCATGGATTTGGCGGAACTATGTGGACCAATTAATTCATAAGGTTCCTCAAAAATAATAATAATAATAATAAAAAAGAAACAAAGCTGGGTGGGGTTGGAACTTTATAGGCTAATAAATTCTACCCACAAAGAACTTGATTGGAATGGGGCCGTGTCTGAAAACTTATAGCCACCGGCCCACTATGGTCTATGGCCCCCCTCTCCCAGCTAGTAATGAATATTCCAAGCCGAATGGGGGCAGGGTCTGGGCACGTGTCTAATCCCTACTGCCTGGTAAATAACGTGCAGTGCCGCTATTGCATTAACATAACCGTGTGAATGAATCATACAACCTGCTGAATTTGCGTATTCAGAATGCGAGTCTCTCTATTATTCCTCTCCTCTCGGGATTTAAATTAGACTCTCAAATTCCAAACAGTTAAAAGTAACGCTTAAAAATTTTTTTTATCGATTAAAGTAATGATATTTTGAACATATAATAAATATAATAAGTACCTCTCAATTTATTGTCAATTGAATTTAAATTTGATATATGTTGTAAAAATTTAACATAATATTAGAGTAGATATTATCTCTATTTATTAATTTTTATTAAATATTTTTTAATTCATATCACGTGATATATCTTTTATTTTTATTATGAACATATAAATATAACAAATTTAAGATAATTCGTATCTTATTAGTATATGTGAATATGATGTTGTTTTATTTTATTTTCTTTATATATATATATATATTTTTATTTTCCAGCTTTTGTTCTTGATGAACAGTGAAGCTTTCCTCCAAATGGGGGACAACCAGGATCTTGGGATTTCTCTCATCTCAACGCAACTGCCAATGCATAGCTTAGTTTTATTCTTTCTTAATTTGTTGCGAAGTTGTGAGAGTGGTTGAGACACGAGAGAATATGTAACCATAACGAATGAAAAAGCTTGAAAGAGTTAGTTAAGGTTTTACACGCCATCTTAGCTCATGCAATATGCTCCTGCCATCATTCCAATATATCCTTCTCATTCTTTCAGCCCAAGAATATATAAATCTAAACTTCTTTTCTCATGCAAGCCCTGCATTTCACCTACCAAGTAACAAAAACAAACCCAAGCTTCATCTCAGCATAATATTGTTAGTGTCCTTTAGATCTTTGTTTTTCTCGTTCAATAAGAAGCTATACTCTGATAACTTTCTGAATTTTTTGAGATGGGAGTTTAAGGATGAGGTAAGTCATGTTGCAGTGGATGATGATGCAGTTAACCATTGCTATCAACTCAACCCTGGATGCATCTCTACTTGTCCCTTTGTTCTGTTTTCTATTCTTCGTTTGTTAATTTTTTTTTTATAATTTTCCAATTTTGTTCAGTCAAAAGAAGCAGCAACAACAATTTTGGAACTAAGAGTAGACACGGTAACCTGCCGGGTCTGTTTTCCCTCTTTTGGTCTCTGGTTGCTTGTGAGTGAACTATAGAAAAAGTTTCTAGATTTGTTAGTAAGGTTTTAGAAGGTAGAAACAGTTGATGGATTCTTCTGCATGCGGTTTCTTGGTTTCCTGACAAGTCCTAGCTGATACTGCGATTCTCTCATCCCTTTCCCTCAGTGAATCATTGACGGTTAAGATGAATATTTTCCAACACCTCCTGGAGAGACTAAGACAGCTAGTGGGATCCAAAGGATGGGATTATTGCGTTCTCTGGAAATTGAGTGATGATCAAAGGTCAGAATATATAAATCATAAACTGCAATGATATGTGTGTGTAAATCCATCTATGTTTCTCGTCCTCTCCAATCTATTGTTTTGTTGATTGGTTTAGGTTTATTGAGTGGATGGATTGTTGTTGTGCTGGAGCTGAGAACATTGACAGCGGTGGAGAACTTCAATTTCCTGTCACTCCAGTCCTTCCTTGCAGGGATGTTATGTTCCAGCACCCAAAAACCAAATCCTGTGAACTGCTTGCCCAACTTCCCTCTTGCATGCCCCTGGACTCCGGGTACTCGCTTACTGTTTCCTCTTTTCTTCCTCTTTCCATATCTTTATGAGTGGTTGTCGAGTTTAAGTACTTCCTGAGATCATAAACAGGAGCCATGCACAGACCTTGATATCAAACCAACCCAAGTGGTTAAACTTCTCTAATAACTCAGATTCAAATGTTTTAGAGGTCAGTACATTTAAATAATTAATCAAGCACCTTCGACTATCCCTCCACATACCAAAATCTAAGCTGATCTTTTCTTCCAACCTTTGCAGGAAATAGTTGGAACTAGGACTTTGATTCCAGTTGCAGGCGGTCTAGTTGAGCTGTTTGTTGCCAAACAAGTACTACAATATTTCTTTTCTTATTCCTCTTTCTGTTACATTTTCCCTTTTAATCCTGCGACACCGTTTTTTGTAAGCTGTATAGAATAGCATTTTATCATTTGTTTCTTACTATGAAAACCCTCTTCCTATGATCATAAATGGCAATTGGTCGATTGTTAATTTCTGAAAACAGGTATGTGAAGATCAAAATGTCATAGATTATATTGCCACCCTCTGCAACATCTCATTAGAGCAGGGCGGAATGATGAACTCAAGCAGCATGGATGCACATTTTACCGAACTAAACACCCAAGCACTGAATGAGCTTCAACCAAAGCATCATTTAGGCAATGAGGATGATCAAAAGGATCCCACCAATCATTTCCAACAACCGGTTTCTTTGGCAACAACACTAGAAACACTAAACCTACCATATGACATCTCTGCTGATCGAATTCGATCATGCAATTCGCCAACGAACTCCCTGCAGCATTATAATTACCTTTCAGAACATAAAACCAAGATTGATGTGTATGTTGAAGGATCCCACGATGCATTCCTTCCTGATCACAAGGTTGCTAGCCCGTATAATGATAATGAACTTCAAGAGATGGATCCATTGAACTCCATTCTAACCAATGAATCAATCCTAATCCAAGGAAATGATAAGGACTCGATTAAACAAGAGAATGGACGATCAGATTCAATGTCGGATTGCAGTGATCAGAATGATGATGAAGATGATGCAAGGTACCAAAGGCGGCCAGGATCAAAGGGGCCTCAGTCCAAAAACCTTGTTGCTGAGAGGAAAAGGAGGAAAAAGCTTAACGAGAGACTCTATGCTCTTCGCTCTTTGGTTCCCAAAATTTCTAAGGTAGTTATCCCTGTCTAAGTACATTATCTACTTGATTCCCTTTTCATAGTACTTGTTTCCTTCTTTTATGACCTTTGTCTTAATCTTTTGTCACCATGAAGAACTAGATTGAGTTCTGACGGTAGCTTTAGTCCAAAAATCTTTTGATATGTTGTCGACTGTTTATTCTTAGTTGGATAGGGCTTCCATCCTTGGAGACGCAATTGAGTTTGTGAAGGAGTTACAAAACCAAGTAAAAGAACTACAAGATGAGCTTGAGGAACATTCGGATAATGATGGTTCTAAGAAAACAGGCCTGAATGGAATCCACAAGAATGTTCAATCTGAGATTTTCTCACAAAATGAAATCGCTGTGGATCCTAACCCTGAACATGATAAAGGACCGAATGGCTTTCCAGTTGGAGGTAATGGCAGTGTCTCAAAGCAAAAGCAAGATGTGGAAATTACAAGTGACAAGACACAGCAGATGGAGGTAAATCAATACGTATATTCTCGTCTTCCCAGTTGAAGTTTAAATTGCAATTTCATGGGTTTTCATTTCTTAAGAAGGATGGAAAATGTTTAGGTACAAGTGGAAGTTGCTCAAATAGATGGAAACCAGTTTTTCGTTAAAGTATTCTGTGAGCACAAACCTGGAGGGTTTGTGAGATTAATGGAGGCTTTGGATTCATTGGGCTTGGAAGTAACAAATGCGAATGTAAACAGCTTCAGAGGCCTTGTGTCAAATGTTTTCAAAGTAGAGGTAAGATATCCTTGAAGACTAAATTGCATCTTGCTTAAATATTTATACACACACATCCCGTACTAACTGAACTTACTTTTTGGTGGCAGATAAAAGACAGTGAGATGGTTCAAGCTGATCATGTGAGGGACTCCTTGCTGGAGCTGACCCGAAACCCTTCCAAAGGTTTGTCTGAGATGGCAAAAGCTTCGGAGAATAACAACGGCATTGATTGCAATTATCACAAGCAGCAGCAGCAGCTTCAGCATCACCTCCACAATCACCATATCAGTTCCCACCACCGCCATCTCCACCACTTCCAAAAGCAATTGGCATGACCTTCCTCAAGCTGTGCGTAAGAAAGGGTCTTTGGACCTTGTATCCCTTTCCTTATAATATGTAAGCTAATCATCAGGAGATTTCTTACAATAATACTAGGAGTAACACCCTCACCACACCCACCACCCCCCACCCCCCCCCCCCCCCAAAAAAAAAAAAAACTTGTTTTAGCAGAAAGATCTACTTATATATGCTTTCTGCAGGCATTTCAATATACAAATACCATTAGTACTTGACATGTTTGATTAGTATATATGTTAGGTGAAATGGCTGCGTAAAGGTTATGATGATAGTCAGACCCTGGCACAGGGTTAAGATGGCTAAAAATGTTAGGGGATAAACAGTAACTGTATTAACTTAAAGAGTTCACATTTAAAGTAATCAATTATGATGGGTCAATAATGGATAAAAATCATTTTAAGGGAGGTAATCGTCAAAAAAGCAGAAAGTAGTGCCTAAACTGCAATTTTTAATCAACAAAATACATTGAGTAGAATTCCAGATGCAAAGAGGAAGAGGCTCAAACTCCATCTTTCAAAGGCATAAGTGCTACCAGATTTGGCTGATGGAGTTGGCCCCAAATTAGTACTGGTGTTTCCTGCTTTAACATCAATTCCAAACCTCATACCCCCAAGGCAATGGCCACTTATGTTGCAGACGAACCAATACTTCTTTGATTTGGTGAGCTTGACTTGATCATCTCCAGTCTCATACTTGGCTAGGACTCCACTGCTCGTATTACATGATCGGTATGTAGCCTCTGTCACTTCAAAGGCATCGTGTTGCCCCTTATTATATTTAAACTCTACAAAAAAATACAAACCCAAAATAAGATTCTGAACCATCTGCTCTGTTGTGTAGAAATATATAGTTGCTGATTGATATGTATGTATATATTTGTTGACATATTTATATTTGAAAACCTCCATAGATAAGGCAATTATGTGGAAAAGGTATGGATATGTTCACAACCATATTGACCAAAAGCAGATTTTCCTCATACTAAAGACGAAGGCAGATAATTTTCTAGATGACGCTTAGAATCCATACCAAACATATCTCTTCATCCTAAGATTAACTACTTTACTTTGGGACAAGATTATTTGCAAACTTTAATAAACCATATAGCTGAAACCAAATCAGAAAAAGTTTTAAAGGGAACAGATTATACCTAGAACATCGTCAACGCTGAAATTGTATTTCCGTGACCAGGAAACATAGTCTACCTCTGAGTTCCACCCCTCCTCATCACCAACGTTGTAAACTTCAGATGTGGTACTCTTCAAGAAGCAAAAACAGATCATAAGAATGATTGGGAAGAGACTACAATATCTGACAGTCTTGTCTTCCATAGCTTTGAAAGCAATGAATATGATGGAAATAATGGAAGGCTTGCTGAAAACCATTGAACCAACCTAGACATTTCCTATGGTTGAAACCTTTGAAAGCGGTATATTCCCCCTTCTTAGTTTTTATCAATTCCATCGAGTTGGGGTTGTCACCATCACTTCTTATAAATTATAGGACAAATAGTAAGATACAACTGGCACCAAATCATTGATCGAGGACTGGATTTTTTTTAAAATGTTTATACCGGTGGCCATGCCTGTTCTTACTACCATATCTTATATTAAGGTTTAGAACTTTTCAAAAGTAACAAAAAGTAATTGATCCCAAAGCTCCAAATATATGGCAGCCCGCCAATGAAATGAAAAGTTAAATGAAAGTGTAATGAAATTTGTAAGCAATAAGATTGTTGCAGGGATGGATGTGCTGTCTATGATGATTGACGGTAGAAGATGCTTCAAACAAAAGATACATTTGTAAGTCTTGATGCCTTAAAGTAACAAGGACAAGACAATATGGCATGAATTATAAATGAAGCATTTCCCCATTCTAACTCTATTTTTTATATAAGAGGTAGGTATGCAATATACAAGTAGTTGCACCACCCATGATGTTGGTGAAGAAAGGGGACTACAAATTAGATAACAAATAAATAAATTAAATGGGTTCGAGGGCCATTGGATAGATCTAATGGATGCACCTAAGGGAAATAGGAGGCCTATTGAGTAGGTCCAATTTGTTCTCCACAGGTAAAAGAGGAAGCTAACGGTGTCGTTTTGGGTTCAACAATGGAAAAGTGAAAACAGCAATCTATCTTTTGGCCTTAACTCCTAACGCCTAAACTGAAAATGAACCCAAAACCCTAAACCACCGCCAAAACCCCTCCCACTGTCTTTACTTTCTTATACAAAATCCAAAGAAGGTTAAAGGATGGCTGCTTTACGTGGAGGCCGATTCAAGGAGCTCTTGAAGAAGTACGGGAAAGTGGCGCTGGGGGTCCACTTCGCAGTCTCTACAGCCTCCATAACCGGACTTTACGTAGCCATTAAGAACAACGTCGACGTCGAATCGTTGTTCGACAAGTTACATCTCCCGGGCCTTTCCAAAGACGAAAAGAACCAAAACCCATCCCCGCAATCCCCAAACCCAGATGGGTTTGTGATGGTAGAACCCACTGAGAAATCACCGGTGGTGGTTGAGGAGAAAGAAAGGAATCGAACGGCTGAGCTCGCCGCTTCCACTGGTGGGGCCCTAGCATTGGCTGTGCTTTGTAACAAGGCCTTGTTCCCAGTTCGGGTTCCGATCACCATCGCGCTTACTCCTCCGGTGTCTAGGTTTTTGGCCAGGAGAAGGATTATTAAGAACCGTGTATGATTCACCTTTTCTTTTCTTTTTTAATTTATTGAATTTTTTTAAAAAAAAGTTCTTTATTTCCTCATATGCTTGTGACACTGTGAATGGTTTCTTTTGTCATTTTTGGTGTCGGTTGGCGAAATTGAGGAATGGAGAAGAAAGATGGCGGTAGCTTGTTTAAAGCTACACCTGTTGTTTTTACATTTGAAAAAGGACAATAATTTTTGCAATAATAGTTTTACTTAGTACTGTACTATATTTCTGCTGTTGTTGAGCATGGATTTTTATGGTTATTATTGAGAATATGGAAGGGAGAAATTGTGGTACTTGAGCTAGGATTGGTTTAAGATCCCAGTGGAAAGAAAATGGTTGTAGGTGAAGATGACACTTGACTAGGAATTGGATGACAACCCTTGAAAATCATTCACGTACCAAATGTTTGAAAGGGCGGAAAAGAGTTGCTTCAGTTAGCTGCTAAATTTGGTCGAAGTAATTTTTGTCTCTTCATGTGGCCAGTAGAAGCAGGTTTAGGATTCATTGCACAATGCCACTACCTGCCACCTCCGAGTTCCTTTAATCAGGTGTAATTTGGATTAAGACACAACTTTCTGCTGGAATGTTATGTTTACCCAGGTATTTTTTGAAGTTTGTAAGCATGTATGTACTTCCGGACAAAGGAGGCTGGTCGGGGTGGGGGGGCGGTGTGGTGTGTTTGGAGGAGGAGCCATGGCTTTATGCGCCGTGATGACTTGCTAACACGGACCGAGAGTGGTCCGAGTCCAAGGAGTTTGCATTGCATATATAGATTCATATCTCTTACAAATTAACTTCGAAAGAGCAGATGTTTACAGAAGTTTAAGTTTTATCTAACCAGTGCTTTTTATTATTTATCAATAATGGTTGATGACCAACTCAAGCATTTTAATATTCAAAGGCAGCCCATCCATTCATTTACCTTATCATTAAGACATGAACGTAAAATTCTTATAAAGAGCATTGGTATAGAATTATGTCTAATCTATCTATTAGCTTGCTAATGTTTTAAAAATTGACAAATGTCGGGTTCGAGTCTGCTGTTATAGAGACTTGTACGCTTTCTGGTACCCAAATCGAACATATTTTTGTACCGTAAAAGAGTCTGCCGTTCTGATTAAAAACGGCAAGTTGCGCGGGTTAGCGTAGCTCATATTTATGGCTCTCATCAGAAGCATGCCTCTGATCACGCATCTATAGTGGCTTTTCAGCATCGTATCTATCAGAACAAGAAATACAGTAAACGAAATCTGATTCAGATAAAAGCAAATTAACTCAATAATATTCATGACAACGTCTATGAACATACAATGAAACTCTAGAGGTAGGATACTCTTTTCTTTCAATTCATCATTTGAAGTCAACAGTCAATCCAAAACCCTGACTGTCTTCCCATTCCTAAAGTACTAAAAGAAATCTGTAAACAAAAAGTTAGACGCAAAATTCACCCAAATGAAGTGAAGAAATAAGAGGAGAAAAGTCTGCACGCATTTTGAATCTTCTAAGTTAGTTTTTTAAAAAAAAAATCCAAAAGACAGAAAAGGAACCCTGCGATTTGCTCCAAGAAACTCCAGCTCCTAGAGTTTAGAAGGCTTCCAAACAAGACAGAAGAATGTTTTACCAAGTCCTATAAACAGTCATAGAGCATGATAGAGCCTTTACATTGACAAATACCTGGAATTTGGAAGTACCAGCACTGACCTTGTTGCTTTGGTGGCAATGCTGAGTAGTTGTCTTTCTTTTTTATCTTTTTTTCTTTTCACCAATGAGTAGTGTTTAGAACCCACCACTATGATTGCTGGAAATGCTTAAATTCCTGACAATCAGCTCCAACTTCATTAAGTGCCAACAAAAGCTTCGGTACAATCTTGCCTAACATCAGCTTGAAACCAACTGAAGTGGAGTTTGCATTGTTCGCATCACTATAAGAGGCATCTTTAGTTAGAGAGCCAATTAAGTAGCCTTTCATGTATGCATCACAGGCTTTAAGGATGTAATAACCACGTCTCCTGAAATGGTCTCTGACAAGTTCTTTAAAGTCCTAGAGATGGTCATAAAGTTATACAATTAATCATTTACATCTGAAAAAGAAAGACGGAAGCAAGAAAATGCCTACTACATCTTGAGAATATAACAAGCATTACTGAGCAAGAAAATGACTTTACGATGTCAGTTGAATCTATTGCTGACTATTCATAATTACCATGTTAGGGTTCAATACATCAGCACCAAACTTTAACAGGAACCATTTGACCTTTAATTTCACTCATCGGATCCATTAAAAAAACAATGAAATCTACATATTCTAGACACTAAGAAACTAAATATAATGTGCCAATGCTTAAAAACCTCCATACGCCTATGAAATCTTAGCAGATAACTCCCAAAGCACCAGAGGACAGTAACTGAATAAAAGGAACATACAACTGAAATGTAATAATCACCTTTGGGGGCTTCCGCATGAGATACATCATTGACTTGCAGTTCAGTAAGAAAGTATTCTCATTGTATGCTAATGAATTTTTCTCTCCTTCAGCTGTTCCAACCTGCTTATCGTACCCAGCTTCATTGAAATATGGCTTAGAATTTAGCACTAACCCCTGCAGTGAAACTAGGACTTGAAGGATGCTAGAGGACGATGAATCCCAAACTTCGTTTCCCCTGCCAGTCCATGTATTTAGAAGGCTAAGGCACACCTTACCTTCCTCATACAAATTAGGATTTATTCTCCAACCGCCAGAATGATAGTATGCTGACTGCAGCATCAAAACCCCATTCAAAGGAAAACAACATGAATTGTTTATCCTATAAAACATTCATTTTCAAGAAGTTCAGAAGTTATAATTCTCTGAATTTTAAAAGATGAAGGAAAACGTATTTCAAGATTTTTAAGTAATGGAATTTGGGCCCAGTAGCAAGGCCTGACATGATGGTCATCATACCTTCTCCTAAAAGAAGTATCATGTTGGAAAATCTTTCCCCAAGAAGGAGATGAAGGGAGGGGGAGGAAGACATACAGAGAAGTTCCTTAATCTTACCGGTGGCACATCTGGATACTCAGGAGGAAGGTGGAAATCAAAGAAGAAGAGACCATCTTGATAAGGTGTCCCATATGCCCCAACTATTACAGCCCTCAAGAGGTCCATCCGATCCTCATATACTCGTACGCAGATTCCATCTGTTAAATAGTTATAACTGGTTAAAACAAAGGTTGCTAAAGCCAAGGACATAAAACCTTTTGATACACCTACACCACACATTCCTTACCTGGCAGGTTGTTCTGAAGGATGTTCCAATCTTGCTGCACCTTCTTTAGCCACTTTCTTCCAGTACTATTCTGCAAGCATAATTAATGTGGGAGGGTTCAAAATCCTAAAGCCATAACTACGTGCGTGAAGTCCCAACTGGGTAACGCTATACATTACTGTTACTAATAACACTATTGCAGAGCAAGTCAACACTTTCAGAACATATGATATGACATAACGGCTTAATTTAGCATTGCATGTAAAACGGGGAGAAGTAATGAAAAAACCTAAAAAATTTACCAACAAATACAACATATCAATAGATTAGAATCTCCTCAAGCAATAGGCTATCTTCGTTAAAAAAAGAAGTTCTTTTATCAATGATTCAAGTCTATGCTATAAGTCTATGACATGGCTTTCCAAGTTGCACTGCAATATATCTGTGCACATATTAAATACACAATCAAATTAAAGGATGATCCAAATCATACTATGATAGCACAAAAAGTCTTTCTCCAAAGATTATATTTCATGTCCTTAATGTTATAACTTGAGACAACAGGGTAAGCTATTTATGTTACAATATTTACATATAAAATTTCATATACCTGTCCATTTGCACCAAGAAAATAATGATCTAGAGGATCTTTAGCTGTATCAAACCGCTTGAAACTGCAAGTATCATCCTCATCACCTGTTTTAGAATCTGAGTCTTCAATCCTCACATTGTATAAAACTTCTGCTGGAAGTGAACTTTCGTGGGCCTTTTCTTCAACATGTTCCTCTCCTTTCTCATTAATGCTTTCCCCACTGAAATTATCAAGAACATTAGACTTTTGAGAGCTAGACTCATAGCTGAAATCTCTTCCCTCAGGCTGAAGTTCAGTTTCTCCTTTGAAATCCAAATCAATTGGATCAACATTTTTTCGTCTTCCTGAAAAAAATCCACTGGCCAGTCTGGTGACAAAATCAAATGCAGCTAAAGGAAGTGATAATGCTGCATTCCTTCCAGAATTATTCTCCATACCCTCTTCAACTTCCGAAACAATGCTGCTGGCATTTTGTGGTTCCGGATCCTGAACAAAAAATACTCACATCATTCACTCAATTGAGAAACAAAATACATGAATTAATAGACTTAAGATATCATAAGAATATACTGACAGTTCCACTAGCATGATGCATAAGAAGTTTAATGATCATGCACTTGCAGCAGGCATCTAAATAAAATTTTTCCAACCATCTGATGGTCCTACTTAAAATTTAAGGCAAGATAAAATTTCTTTCCAAACATATGGTCATTAATCCATCAAATTTTTTGCTCTCAGAGTTCTAAATCTCAACCTATTCAGCTTATCTGAGAGCACATTGTTGCTCATAAAAAGTGCTTCAAAACAAAGTGCCAAGATCAACTATTGTTTCGATGAAAGCCTGCTTGCAAGTAATTGATGTATTGACATGAAACTGATTTAATATTTATGGACTCCCACACCACTGTTTCAAACAGAAACAAACCTCTTGAGCATTCTCAAGAGCATCCATCTCATCATCATTAACCGTTTCCCAACTAGCAGCATCATCACTTACTTCACTCCCAGCAGCAATTGACTCATCATCATCTCGGCCAACAACATAAATTGCTTGAGGTCCAACCTAAACAAACCAAAAGATCAATCTGTCAAAACAATAACTATGCTCCTCCACAGGGAGAAAAGGCACAGTAAGAAATAGTTATCACTAATCATCACACAATGGAATATACAATTAGTTAAGATATTCCTAATAATAAGCTGAAATAAACAAAATATAAGTAGCGTTTGAAATATCTACAAATTACAATAATCTAAAAATGTCATCAGAAACCTTCTCTAAGGTTATAATGCTTATAGTTACCCTCCTAACGCCAATGTACAGAATAAATCACTCAAAAGAACAAAACAGAGTTTTTTCATCCCCACCGAAATAACCATATCCAGTGAAATAAAACAGACTCATGTTTTATGTCAGCCAAATTGATGGGAAGTGAGGTTACCAAATAAATATAAGAAAACCAACTACTAAATGATGCACAGTTTAAGATTCAGAGCTAATGGACAACTCTGAGGAGAAACAAAAGGAAATAATAGTTCATAGAATGAGGCGTCAAGTTTACCGTTGAAACCATCCCATCAGCCCATGTAACCTCAATATCACCATTTCTCAGGCCAGTTATGTTCCCAACCCAAGAGAGATCCGTGAAGTCCATGGAAGCTTCATTTGGTGATTCATCTTCTACTTTGTCACTTCCTGAGCATTTTTTCAAGTCTCGTTTTATCTCCTTTGATCCATCTTCCTGCTTTGGTTCCTCAATGGAGACTTCACCAGAAGCAGATTGCGTGGGAACAGAAGCCGGGGATAATCGAACTACTACATCACCATAACAGTAATCATAATCTGGATGTCCTTCCAGCTCATACACACTTACAATTTCTTCCTTGTCAAACTCTCGAGGGTCCTCTGCCCTGGCAACTGGCTTTATCCACCTTATACAAGCTGTCCGCTCCTTTGCATTAACACTTTTAACAACCCCAACACGCCTGGGTTCATATGCATCATCACTATCATCAGAGGCCTTCTCCACCACATACTGCTCTGCAACAAATTCATGATCACCGGGAGTTTCAATTGGGATCAATGTCGTTGCATCCACTCCACGTTCAATTATTCCATCCTGCCATGCAATATCAACTCTGGTTCTGCTATTGACAATCAAAAGTGCCCTTTCAAAATTCTCCACTTTCTTTTTTGCTTTCTTGTCTTTCCTAATCACAACTTTCCGGATCTTCTTGCGGTGATGTGGCCAATGTTCATGGACAGTCTCCTTTGAAACTGATAATGAACTACTACAAGAGCTAGATTCAGGTGAGGCTTTAGTTCCAATAGCGCCATTGTCTTTAGTTTCAATATTTGCATTGTTTTCATCAGATGTAGGTGTTGCATCAAGATCCATGGATTCACTATTAGCATTTGATTCCTCCAGAGTAACCTCTTGCGAATCACATTCACTATCCAACTTATCTCGATTTCCCCTATTTTTTATGGAACCATTAAGCTGCAGTTTGGACAAACCCTTGTCCAAAGGAATGCATTGCGATGAAGTTGGAAGAAGACACCAATCACCCACTTGCCAATTTGCATGCGCAAAACAAGACAACAGTTTTAGATTCTTTGGATTCTGCTCTTCACCAGGGGCAGTGGAAGAATCAGGCCCATAGCCAGCAGATGCTATCCAATAAATAAACACAGCTCCAGCTGTAACTTTGGTGACTGTACCTTCCAACCGATTTGCCTTCCATAAGCCAGATAACCACCTAGAATTCTTGAAAACAGATGAAGAGCTTGCTCTTACACGCTGACCAGGATAGTAGGGAAAATTACTATCGTCTTCAAGGGTATTTCTAGAAATTGGTTTGAGACGCAACGGTTCAGCCCTTGTAACTTTGCATACAGAGCCATCATCAAACAACACGTTGACATTATCTAAAACATCATCTATTCTACCCAGCCAGGGACCAAGGACCACATAATCACCCACAGTGAAATCCGTCACACGTTGCAAGTCTCTAGTTGAGACATCATTTAAAATAGATCCATCAGGAGCTAACAGATCAACAGAGATATTGACGTCCACCACAACACCCACCTGTCCAGTTGAATCTGAAGCAGCAGCAACATAATCCCCATGTAAGAAACCCCGATCAACAACACGTACATTCTTAATACTTTGAACTGGCTCAGTGTCATCCATCCAGAGTACCCGAATTTGGTCAGCTTGAAGATCACCACACTTATAATTACCACCTTTGTTCCCATCGGCACTCTCATTAGCATTGCTATTGGCATCACCATTACCGCTTTCATCTTCACCATCCTCCTCATCATCTTCGTCTTCATCATCTTCATCATCAGTTATGCTTCCATCTGAATCTGAGTCACCAGCAACTTCACTCACAATCCCAATTGCACCACTTGTATTACTCCTGACAACATCTTGTCGATAAATATAAGGAACACTATGAGAGTTACTGGAAGTCTCATTTTGTTTACTAACTCCAACATTAGTGTAATTTACATTTTGATCACTGACAGACCCATTTGTTGAAGAACCACCCTGACTCAAAGTGTTACTTCCATGCAAACTTGTTGTGGTGGATTCATTAGTCTCAGAAGCTAATAAATGTTGCTCCATCGCCATCTGAGATCACACATATGAACATCATAAAACTATCATGTAGCACACTTAATTCAACAAAACAAGTTTCAACCTATCAAGCATTTTACTTCGAATTTCCAAACCCTTTGCTCAACCTAACAAGAATCTCAGGTTTTGCAATTCATTTTTTTTCCTTGTTTCCAGCACAACAAGTTACCTAACTTAAAGTTTAACAAATTAACAACAAGGTTTTCATGATTGATTATCTCACGTTGGCAAATGAAATATAGTAAAACCCTTGAACCAGTTCCTTCTGAATTAGATAGTATCAAATATTTCAGATATGATACACTTGAAACTTACATTGAGCTCTTTCACAACAGTTTATCACCAGATTTTAAAATCAAACAAAAAAATTGGCCTGAAAATCCCCATGTAACCATTTAATATCCGATTCAAAACACAAAACCAGTGCCTCAAAGATTATTCCAGAAACACACGTCTGCTATTAAATAGCATTCAAATCAAACGTTAAGAAATTGATTGCCAAAACAGAAGCAAATATAATATATAGATATTCACAAATCATAAGGCAAATTAAAACAATCTCCAAAAACAGCTCAAATATTAATGAATTAAAAAAAGAAAAAAAAGAAGAAGAAGCACGCAGCTTAAATCCACACTACACCAGCTCATTCCAATAAAAATTGTAAAAAAAGAATTAACAAGGAAAATGAAAGCATTGGTTCAGCTTTCATCGGTAATTAATCGCCGGATTTCAAAGATGATCTGAATTAAAATTACCTGATTAAAAAATCGACGATTTTTTGGAATAGAGGGAGAGAGAGAAATAGAACGAAAGGAGCTGTTTGTATTTTAAACCGAGAGTCGTTGCTGTAAAACGTAAAGTTGATTGTATTAAGAAGACAGGAGAAAGAAAACTGGAAGAGAATATAAAGTTATAAACGCTGTGATTGGGAGCTAGAATTTGGAAGCGGAGTCTAAGGGGCAGATTTGTAATCTGATGACAAGTTTTGGATGTTTTGGCCAATAGGAATCCGATAATTCTGAGTTTCCATCAGAGCCGTTGGATTTGCTGATGTCTTGTAAACTGGCGCTTTCTTTTGCCCCAAATATGTTTGGGAATAGACGCCTACAAGGAATAAATAATGGTATTTTACTGTTTTTTATATTTTCCCTTGTGTTAAAAATAATAATAAATAATATAAAGCATAAAAATTTGTGCTATATCTTCATTTGAAGTAAAGAAAAGGGTTGGCTTTATACGGATAGTTTTTCAAGGGAAGGAAAGGTAGGCTTTTGTTGCAAGGGAAAGTTTCTTTTTAGGTAAAAATATTTAAAAAAATAGAAAAATAGGAAAATCCTCTACCCACGAGATTTCATCAACATTTTAACTGGAATAGGCAATTCAACTTAACAAAATCACAATATCTCCTTAATATAAAGAGAGAAAAATGCAAGAAATTAAATTATTAAATAAGGTAAAAATGTACTCAATTTGAAAAATGAATACAAAGTTTTAAATAAAAATATATTTTTTGTATTCTAACTTTTGATTATGATCCTAACTATCATCCATAAACTATGAAAAACCATGATAAAGTTTTGCGAATAGAGCTAATAATTTTTTTAACAATTAAACATAATAAATTTAAAACGGTGAGATTTTTGTAATGTATTTTTTATTAAAAACCCGAAAATATAAAAATAATTGGAATATGTCGTGGGTGAGTGAAAAATAATTAGTCACCTAGAGGTTAAGATACTTAAATTTAAAATTTAAAAATTTCAGGGTATCTTTGTTACCATTGAAAAGAGAATTTTGAGCAATTTAAATTTAAACACATATAATTAAATTTTTAAATTTTGAATATCAATATTAGTAAAATTCATTATAATAAAAATTATATATAATTATAAAGTGATACTTAGAAATAAGGAGGAAGCTTAACATCCTTTTTTTGAGCACATTTATAAGAAAACTGCTTATGAACTAATTTTGCTGAAGTGCTTTTAATAAATGTGAATTTAAGTAAGTGACATATAACAACTATGTTTTGATTTTTTTTTAAATTAATGCTAATTTATTAATTCAAATTATTATACAATAACTAAGAAATTTTATTTTGACAAAAAACTAAAAATGGAAATTATTGGCACTTTACAGAGAGTCAAATCCTACACTTTACTATATCCATGAACATGAGTGAGACATAGCACCAAAACTAGGGGAGTTAATAAATTCAAGAGTGAAATTTACATCTTTTGTTAGATTTTATGTCAAAATTAAAGACTCTCAAGTTCAAAAAAAAGAAAAATAATACTAATACTAACAGATATATTGGGGCTATAATTTCAAGGGTATAGATCAAGTGTCCACGCCATATGAACCTACACTTGAGAACACCGTAAAACCTCTTTTCTAATTGACGCAAACAGAGGCTTTGCTTCCAATCCGCTTCGGTTAGAGACAAGAGGGCAGCGCGGAAGAGCTGAGAGTGAAACCCGAAGAAGATGATCGTCTGTGTCGCCGTCGTCGGCTATCAGGTGCACCCTACTCTTCCGACCGTTCTTTCTTTCACGTATCACATCACGATGCGAAATCTTTTTTTTTTTTCTTTCTTTTGCTTTCTCCTGATGATCTGTTTCTTTTTTCATTTATCATGGCATGAAACAGAACAATCCGCTGTATATACAGAGCTTCACCGACGCCGATGATGCTCTCAAACTTCACCACATCGTCCATTGTTCCCTCGATGTCGTCGACGAGCGAGGTATTAATTTTCTTTTATCTAAGAATTTAGACTATTTTTTTACTAGGATCTGGATCAGGCACATTTAGGAAAAAATGTCAAAATTTAAGGTTTTCTTTTTTATGTTAGTTTCAAATTTTGGATTTTAACATCTGATGTTTGATTGCACTTTGGTATGTGTTGATAGTGAACAATCCCAAAAAATCTGGGCCGCCATTGAACGAGACCTTTCTGGGCCTGCTGTATCCTACTGAAAATTACAAAGTGTAAGAAGTTAATTGACACTCCATTGTCTTACATTTGATTCGAAACTCTTGCCTTGCTGTGATTTTTGATTATTGGATTTGTTGAACTTGATGTGTATGGTTGTGTTGTCTTTAGGTATGGTTATTTGACTAACACAAAGGTGAAGTTCATTTTGGTGACGACCGATTTAGATGTTAGAGATGCCGATGTCAGAAATGTAAGTATTGCTGTGCTGAGAACGAATTGGATTTATTCTATTTTGTTTCTTTATTCACTGGAGGTAGACAATGTTGATTTGCAATAATGCATAGTGTCTAATAGTGCTATCTTTATTTTCGCCTCTCTGTCTTTGGTTTACTCTAAGCGCAATTTTTGGGACCATGGGTTGATACTCTTTAGTTATGTTTCAACTAAAAATACCTGTATCAGTAAGTGAACCTTTATTTAAACCCCCCATAAATGAAGAACTAATGGTGGCATTGTGTTTATCTTCAAGAAGTCTGCCTAAGCTTTAGCCTCTACTACAGATGGTTCACTAGGCTTTAGCCCTATTCTTGATGTAATATAAGGGCTATAATCTTGGATATGATAGAAGAACTAAAGGGGAAGTCTGGAGATGGAGAAATTGTGAGTAAATTCTCAAGATATATTTCTATCTACTAGTTTGCTGGTTGATCCCAATACATGATTAGTACCTGCTTATACAGAAACTCTTGAAATTTTGGTGGTTGTTTCTGCTGAAATCAACATATTTTAGCCATGCACATGTGTCAATATCCTAGCATGTGACTTCATCTTCTGTTGTAGATATTCCTATGTGGAATTCAATTATTCATTATTGTTTCAAATGAGCTGGTTGAGAGTTCCACGTAAAACTGTAGGTCAGCTACTTCCACCCCAACCACCAACTGCACACTCACACACACTTTCTAAGCATAAAATTGGGACCAATGTTTGAGTGTTGATTTAGTAGTGATTAGAAAAATAGCTAATCCTTCTTGCAGCTTGTTATCTTATTAAAAATAGGATATTTTTGTCTATATATTTAACGGATGCTCAAAATGTTATTGTGGCCACTGACTTGTTCTTCCTCTTCAATTTTTCTGTACTTTATGTATAGTTTTTCAAGAGGTTCCATGCGGTATATGTTGATGCCGTCTCAAACCCATTTCATGTGCCTGGTAAAAAGATTACATCCAGAACTTTTGCAGAAAGAGTGAGCACCATAGTCAAGTCGTTTGGGTTGAGTTCAGCTGGGTGATTCTGGTGTGAGATTAAAGCCTTTGAATATTTCTTCATTAAACTAGCAGATTCTGTTACTCTTTCTACTCATTACTGTTTTTTTTTTTAATTTTCTTTTCCCTCCTTCACCTAGGAGTTTGAACATACTATGTATCATTCATGATTTGTTCAGGATGTGAGTTGTATCAAAGATGAACAAGTGACTCATATTTTTCGTTTCTTCTAACTAGAAATTACTATTTTCTTAATTGCGTTGGTATTTTTCTTTCACCCTTGGTTGTCCCTTGTTTCTCACTTACTGGCCAACGACATAAGTGTCAATTCATATGGAGCGTCTTACCCAATATCGTCCCTGTATTCATACCAAAATATGATGTGCCAGCGCCAATTATGAGTCTACGACAGCTCCAGTTGTCTGGCAATTGGTGAATAATGATTGCATATTCTTTATCGACATGACTCCTGATTAGCCTAGCCAGCGATACCTTGCCTTCTTTTGTAGTTAGCTAGATAGAGAACCATGCATTTATCTTGTGATGCTTACATGAGATGCCTTTTTGCCATTCTCGGTCAGAAAGGATAAAAGTATCTGCCAAATTCCTATCATTATCCAGATGGAAACTATGGAAAACTGACATATAAGAGAATTTCACATAAAATTCTTCAATAATCATTCAGCTGCATACCATCTGTAACCAGCATATAAGTCTATATCACCTTGGATAATTACTCTTAACGACAGTAGACAATCATACTGAGCAAAGTTCCACCTTGAGAGGTCTCAAATGGCTGCATGGTGTATCCAAATGACACGGCATTGTTCAAGGAACAAAACTTAAAAAGGTTAAAATCATGAGCAAAAAATGAGCTAACCCCATATGACGAATATAGAGCAATGCTATCGGTTTAAGTAGTCATTGAGAAAAAGAAAATTAAAATGTTTCTACTAGGGCATTAAAAGGAAAATGCACAACTTGATGAAAGCATCATATGCTGGATAAATGGCCTTTTGCGTGTCACTGAATTAAAACTCATCGTCATCTTCCTCTGCGATGTGCTTTGCAAGCTCTTGCTCCTGTTGTTGTCTTTCTCTCCTCTTCTCAGCACTTTCTTTCTCCTTATGGGAGTTCGGCGGGAACCGAAGTGCTCGCACTGCCTCATTGTGCATATTGAGGCAGAAAGCAATCCTAGAGTTGAAAGCCATTTGAGGCTCATTTGTAGAGTAGATGTCTCCTGTCTCCTTTGACAGCATACATCCATTTGCATGATCCAATGTTGCATCAATTGCTCCATCTCTGATTGCCTTGGCTACTATACTCTCAGCATCAGCAACAGAGTCCAACCTAAGCTTCTTGGCAATATCAACCAGTGAGATGCGAGAATATGAGATACTTATGTTGCGTAGCCCAGTCCGAATGACATTATGCCGCAGCCTGACAATCAAATTATGGGTCCGGTCTGAAGTGAAAGTATTTGAGAACTTCTCAGCAACAGATCTGAAGAGCTCCAAATCCCCAATGCGCACAGCCTGAAAACATACATAACAGATGACAACCCTTGGTTATGTTCTAAAAAATTTTAAATCCCATTAAAAAATTGCGGCGATCCACGCATGACTTGTGTTTTGAGAATATTTAAGAGCTACACAGATAACTTCTCTCCCTTTTCCTTATTGGGGAAAGTCTGTGTGTAATATCAGACATTGGTTCTTCACAATGCAAAAAGAAAAGAAAATAATATAAGTATGACAAACTCAAACTCACATTTGTCAGTTCAAAGTATGGCCTCAATGCCTTCTCCATGCCTTCCTGCATAAAAACGGTCCTCTCAGGGATTTCTCCTAGCAGTAATCGGACAATAATTGCCCATTTGTTGCATTGCACCCGAAAACCAAGGGCTGCGACAGGAGCTTTTCGGGCAGCTTGAAGGAGACACTCTTTAGCATCTGTGTATTCCAACTGAATGGTCCTAATCTTCCCCAAATAAAAGAGGTACCGGCAAAACTGCATGAGGAAAACCTTTGCCTTAGGATATGAAAGCAAATAACAATAAATGTTTTTATAGCTATAACCATAAGTATACACCAGGCAACCACTTCATAACCATTAAAATGCATTTTAGTTGGCTGAAATGAAGTAAACAATATGCCAGAAACATTGGTAATTTTAAAGATATACTAAAAAAATTTGACTCTAAAGATCGAGGCTAGCCTGTTGGTTTGAGTGAGCTTCAAATCTGGGTGCCTTGGACCTCAGTTTCTCTGCTTGGTCATACAAATTGTAATGGAGGTAATTGCGAAGTAGCAGGTTGAGAAGTGTCTCCTACATAAGAGCAATATCCAAATATATAAGACCCTAGCACCAGAGATATAATTGCTCCAATATTTGAGAGTTTACCTGACCCAACTCGTCATGGCGCAATGTTGCAATCCGGTGCAGGGCTAAAAGGTTACTGTCAATGAAAGAGCATCCTAATCAGACCCAGAATATGATACTGTACTTCTGGTCGTGAATACTAGACATTTAATACACTGAAGTTTCTTAAAAGTAAACCACAAGCCAGAATTTATTAAAGACGAGTTGGTGAAAATAGATTTGAATACAATATTGCTCACCCCCTGATTTCAGCAAGATCACCCGTTAGTTCATAGCAAAGAGAGTAATAGAAGTAGAGCCTAGCAGCTAGAACATCAACAGTCCTCCTATTCATATTCTTCAGCCGGGCAATACTTGCAGAGGAACATGCTTTCGCCTGAAATGAGATAATGTTATGTACAAGAAACATGAACATCCTGACAAAAATATTAGCCAATGTACCTCACTGAATTTCTTTTGATCAATCAGAAATATCAGGACAAGCAAGTAGCAGTAGATTTCTAGCTCTGGCAGGGAATGCTTAGCAGGAGCTTGAACTGCAGAGGTTGCAGTATCAACTTCCATTTCATGCTCATCTTCCTGACACCAACATTCAATAATTGAGTTCTTAAAGGAACAGTAAATGCAAAACTTATGAAATCATGAATATTTTATTGTACTCATACAAACAAATATTTCTAAGGCGAACGTGAATGGTAAGTTGGAGAGAAACTTGACTACTGATCAAGGCATTTAAAACCTACTAATTCAGCGGAGGAAACAACTAGAAAGAATAAACATCATATCTTGAACAAGAAGGTCAATCAAGGGCCAATTACCAATCATCAACTTCATAGATACAACCATTTTTTTTTATCTCTAGCATGTTTTTTAACGCTTAGAATTAAGTAAAGACATCAAGTCTATATTAAGACGAGAGCACGCCAATCAATTCGACTACAAAACCATAGTACAAAAGGTCTCTAATTCACTTTACTACAGGCATCGAACCCATCATGCCAAAGGAGAAAAGCAAACAATCCAACATGAAGAACTTAACATTTTGCAATATCCCATCAAAAATTACCTTAGGAAGATAAGAAGAAAGTCGAGTATGGGCCTCGGATGCTGGGATAAGAGCGAAATTGAGGAATGCAGAAAGCACAGATGCCTTCAGCTTCCTTCTTAAAGCCATAGTAAGTCTTACAGCCCGCAAAATACGGCGAACCTCACGGGCATATGCGCCGGTCTCTATCAGAGACGCAATTTCCTTCAAATCTAACAAAAATCCAGAAAATTTGACTCAAACCCGAGAAACACCCTTAAGTAACCAGTTCATAAAACATCAAAAACATTAAAATATTTATCACCAAACGTCAAAAAGATATGTGTAAAAGACACGTGGATGTTATAGACTGATTGAACTTACGGTGTAAAGTGGAAGGAGATGAAGAAGAAAGGGAATTGGAAGGAGCTGCTTGCTCTTTCATCTCCACGTCTTGAGTCATTTTCAAGAACCTGAAACAATAGCGAATTAGAACGAAAATGGATGTTAAATTCAGATTAAAAAAGTGAGATTTTGATTAGGTAGAAGCTTAAAAGTAAAACGTAAAAGGGAAATGGGAAAAATTGACCTCTGATTCGCGAGAGGAAGTGATGGATTTGGAGGAATCAAGAACTGAGTACGGAGAGAGCAAGGTTTTCAGTTTCAACCCAGTATCTTCAGCTTGCGAGTCTAGAGCCAGAGAGAGAGAGAGAAAGGGGCCAAGGAGGGCCTGAGAAAGATGAAAGACCAGACCGAACGACGCCGCTTAGATAGTAAAAGAAAAGCCATATCAAATACAGGTGAAACGCATCGTTTGTAGTTTTCTTTTTGGGTAAAGATAGATTTTTAGAAAGCCCTACATTGGGACAAGTCCAACATTATTTGGATTCTTTCTCTTGTGGCCCGATGTAAGGTTTACAAAATAAAAAAAAATTCAAGCATTAAAATATTAATACTAAAAGTAATTAATTTTTTTTTTTTTATAATTGATGAATGAGGATTCCAATCCTGTTTTGTCGATAAAAGGATTATATACTAATCAATGAGTTAAATAGTTAAATATTAAAAATAATTAAAATTTAATAATATAATAATTAATAGAGAAACGTGTACTTAACCAAATTTGAGATTAAATTTTGAGATGAAAAATATTAAAATTACTTCAATTGAGTTTTTTAAAAAAAATAATTTGGGTCCTGTTTTGTGGCTTACCATTGGTCTAATCTAACAACTAAAATTTTGTTTGTTTGTATAATTTGATTGGATTATAACAGTGCTAGACCTGAAATACAAACTTGAAAACTCTAATCAAGAACTTTCTTTATTGAAACTTTGGAAATTATACACCAAACTATGTAAGAACAAAGGGTTCAAGCTTCATTCAACAAGTGCTAATTAAGATTCCCAGTCATAATTAGCCTTCCTTAACACTATCCCAGATATGAACCTGGATAGGAATTTGTCTCTGAAGAAGTTAATTATCTTCCCATTATGTTGCTGTATAGAACCCACCACGTAAGCTGTGGTAATGAGATCAATGCTTCTCCATCTTCTCTCCTGGGCAAATTTTTTCAACCCCATTTCAATCCTCTTATATTCCTCTTCTTCATCAATATTTTCCTTGATTTCCCCTCCTGGTACTTTCAGTAAGGCTTCAGCAAGACACCTGGCCAGGACAACGCCATCTTCCATGGCGGAACACCCACCTTGGCCAAGGTCTGGGGTCATGGGATGAAGAGCATCACCAGCTAAACAGACATTACCCTTGCTAATATTTCCCCAAAGCAGCTCCCAAGGCCTTCTGTATCTTAAGGGAGATGATACAATGTCATCTAGCAAAGTTTTTTCTACAACAGATTTCATTTCATCTGGTGTATCTTTAAGCTTGCTCAACGCAAATTGCTTCAGCTTAACTGGGTCCTCTTCTAGTTCTTCTTCTGCAAGTAATACATAATAGTAGAATTTGAGGAAGGATGATATGCATTAAGCAGTCACAGGTTTTTAACAGAAAGAACGGGGGCAAAGGTACCTTTGCTGGCGGGAGTCCAAGTCATAAACCAATAAACAATCTCATCATCACAAGGGAGTAAACCTGAACGAACACCTTTGCCTACGAACAGCTTGAATTTTAGTCCAAAGCCATGGCCACCTTCAATAGTGGCAAAACCCCTAATTGCTGATCTCCCTGCGAAAACAGGCTTCTCGAAACCAAGCCATTTTGCCACCACTGAGTTGACTCCATCAGACCCAATCAAAACCTGCAATTTTACAATCAACAGTGCCTCTTAAACAATAAAATTATAAAATTCCTTTTGGTTTACATCTGACAATTAGAAATTTACTATAAATTAACTCGATTTTACCTTAGTTTTGAGGATGGTTCCATCAGCAAGATGCACTTGTTTAAAGAAGCCTGATTCCTCAATAGAAACTACTTTGGAGGAGAACCTGATGGTACTGCTGGGGAGTTCATTTGCTAAAGTTTCCAACAATAATCTCCTTTGAAGACAACGAACTTCAGAACCCATGAATGACATCTCCGATGTGGACCGAACTAAAAATGTAGATTCAACAATCAAGCTGTAAACAGATGCAAATACCCCATCAAGTAAGTTTATAGGGAAATAGCATCCAAGGCTTTCCAGGTGATGGTGTAGTTAAAAGTACCTTTGCATCAGGTTATGGTGTTGACGGAGAGATTCACCAATGCCAATAGCATCCAAGGCTTTCCAGGCGTTTTTCCATGTTGTGAATGCAAATCCTGTGGTCCTTAGTCTGTCTGATGATTCCAATACTAAACTAGGAATTCCTAGCCTGCAGAAGTTTGGGATGAGTTACTGTTTTTACATATACAGATGCAGAAATTTTCGATCATATCAAAAGTTTGTTGGTGGCAATGACATGCCTGTGAAGTCCCAAGGATGTGGTGAGACCAGCAATTCCAGCTCCCACAATCACAACGTCTTCAACGATTTCCATCTTGATTTGTAGAGGCAGTGGCAGATTGCTTTTAATTCTTGACAGGAAGATCGGCCAGAGAAATGATACCAGCGAACATTAAGGATAAGAAGGGCTCTTATATAGAGAAAGAAAAGACAATGACATATGAGTACGGCAGCTAACAGGTAACTCAGTCCACTTTCCGTGTGCAATTTTGCATGTTGGTTAATTTGTCTGCTCGGACAGTGACTGACTGCTGGCTAAACTTAGCGGGCAAGGTTGAATCATTGCATGCCCGCACTTTACCTCCCTCTAGCAAAGCACCAGTCCCATCCCCCATGCACATTTGTTTTTTCCCCTCTTCTTTTCTTTTCTTTTCTTTTTAAATGATTCTTTTTTAATCACTAAGCAATTGGTAATTGGCAACTCCTGATGAGAGTTTCAACTCGATCTTGCAAAGAATCTCCGGCCATTGAAAAGCATTTTAAGAGCTTCTTGGAACTTTCTAGCTGAAGGTTCCTGGTTCTTATGCCAAGTAATCTGCATCTACATCTTGTATTTCTTCATCACATAACCAAATACATTGAATTTAAGCAACATTCAGTATTTCATTTATTACCAAATTTCAATCAAGCAGCAGATAGATACACACAATTAAAAGGAAGACAACAGTGTTGAAAAAGTGGCAATCAGACTTTTCATTTAATTAATAAAAGATGGGAACATTCCTTTCGCTCCAAAGATGCATGTGACGTAGGATTCATAACTATTTCTGTTTTTTAACTCTCGAAAATAGGGTAGGTTTGCTCATTGCTGATGTTATCAGGGAATGCCCATGCAAGCATATTTTGGAGCCAAATATATCACGATAGTCTTTCTGCTAATGGGGGTCCAATCAAATTTCAACGCCACAAGTGGTTCAACTTTGACGTCCAAGCCTCCTGGGACACACCCAAATAGTGTATTTCTTCTCATTTATTACATAAATTCAGTTGTTTTCAGACATTTCCTACCTCAATAATTTATCATGTAAATTTTATATATATCTTGATGCCAAGATATTCGACTGAGTTCAGGGCCACGATTGAGAAGTTGAAGCTAAAGCAGCTTTCAGAGGGTTATCAATAGCTGGAAATATTGAAACTGCAAATATAGATAAGACCGAAACTTGGAAGTGTCAAATTAGTGACGATGGCAGGCAAAACTGAACCTTCTTGTAAGTATTTATTTCTAAGCTTGATTCCTGGCATTTTGTCATTTTGGTCGAAAACCCATCAGCCTAGATGGCTGACACCAGGGTGAACACATTTGTTAAGTACAAGAGCTTGGTAATGTAACAAATTTAGGGACTTTTTAACATTTGGATACTTCAGAATTTGGTGATTACTTGTTTCAAGAAGAAAATAGAGATCATAAATTTTGTAATGGTTAATTATAAAACAATCTTAAAATAGGGATCAAATGTTTATTTCTATGCATATTTATCAAATAATAATAGTAACTTTTATTCGTGAAGAAGTTTAAGTTTTTTTTTATATAATCAGTAATTTAGAGATAAATTGTAAAAAATAATTGAAAGAACGATAAAAATAAAAAGATCAATAACTCAAAAGTGTATTAATAATTTCATATCGCATTTATAAAAATTGTAAAAAATCTGATAATTTTAACAATAATAAATTAATATATTTTGTAAAAAATAAATATTTTATAATATAAAATCAAAATCAGTATACTAGAAGTCACATATCATTCTTGTTCGTTTCTCTAAAACAAATTTAAAACAAAAAAAATATGCATACACATAAAATTTATATATATTTATTTATTAAAAACTTATAAAATTTTATATTTATTATTAACAAAATGTCAACATAATTTATTATACAACGATAATAAATCAAATATAAAAAACTGCGATACCAATAGTAATACATTTATGAAAATGGGTGATTTCAAGAAATGTTGAGCTTCCCACGATCAAAATCAGACTTGGCCAACGTCAACTGAGACAGGAATTCGGATAGAAGCTTTTCTCGGTAGAAGCAGATCATCTTCCTATTGTTTCAACGCCAGCTCAATCCGCTTGTAATCCTCCTGCTCGAAAGCTTTACCTTTAAATTCTCTGCCAGGTTTCACCAGGGCTTCCACAAGGCACCTGGACAGGCCCACAGCATCTTCTAATGCTGAACAGCCACCTTGTCCAATGTCTATGGTCATCTGGTGGAGCGCATTCCCTGCTAAACAAAGATTGCCCTTGCTAAGAAGATCCCAGGGAGGCCTGATTCTTAATGGAGACGACGGTACAAAGGCGTCTGGGGCAGTGTTTTGTATGACAGCCTTTATGTCATGAGACGCACCATCAAGCTTGTTTAACACAAATTGTTTCAGCTTGGAAGGGTCCTTCTCCAGCTCTTCCTTAGATAGCAAACCAGATCAAAATGTTTTCAACAACAAGTAACGAAGTTGGAGTGTAGCAAGTAGTCACATTACATATATCCCAACAGGAAGAAAGCCAGAAAGGGGTGCCAAATTAAATTACCTGGGCGGTTGAGGTTAGGAACCAAGTCAAAAACCAATAAACAACGTGATCATCACAAGGAGCAAAACCAGATCGGACACCTTTACCACAAAACCGTCGATTGATAATTTAGAGCAATTATCAAAATATGTAGAGTAATTATATCGATTGATAATTTCCTTTTTCTGATCAAAATATGGTGTAACCAGCCCGTTATAGACCAGTAAAGCAATAAAAACGGTTTTTTGGAATATATATAATTGTCAATGTATATATTTATACATTATTGTTTAATTATATACTATATTTCATAATTACACAATAATATAAAAATTCAAAACTTATAAACATTTACTATTTAAAATTTTCAGATTTTATATTTATTTACCATCAAAATAACAACTTTAAATTCACTAATAACATACCAAATTTATACAAACAATACATCAAATATAAACTCAATATTAAAACCCTTACGTATATCTGAAAGCACATTGATGCCATAATGACCTCTCCCGGTTAACAACTTTATGGTATTTTGCGCACACATATCCGTACACCTATAGACACAAATATAGTCTTTCGGAACTTGATTCTTTTCATTTTTTTTTTGAAGCATATTTTGTTCATATAATATATAATTTAATAAACAGTATTTGGAATTTAGTGGTATCTGTTTGTATTTACAATGTTATTTATCTAAACATAGTTCTGCATTAGAAAATAGAAATATTTTTCCTACCACAAGGGGCCCTGTAAGAATTTTATTGTCATCAACAACTATTCCCACCTTTTTGCAGTGGTATATCAAACAGCAAAAATTAAAAATAAAAATTTGTAGGAAATAGTGCATCTAATTTCAAACACAGATATTTGAACTTCTCATTCAAGTTCCAGGGGATATCAAATTTCAGGGAAATTATAATTCCTAACGAACCCTCTAGATTTCAAACACAGCCTTAGGCTAAACATCATTCCAACAATCTCTTGCTGTCTGGAAACTTTGCCTCGTAGGTTTGTGGCACCTGCATCGACATATATTTTTATTTCGAAAGTAAAACAGAAATTGATGGCAATTATTCAATAATGAAATGACATATTGATGAACTAGAAGAAAACTAATGTTACCATGAATGTTGCAGTAATCATTTTTGCAGCAAACCATCTTCCATGTAGGTTCCGTTGTGCACTCATTGCAGCTTGCGTATCTTCGAACCGTAAGTAGACAAAACCAGCACTGTCCCTGTTGAAGGAAATAAAGAGCCACAACAGTAGTCAGAAAAAGAGCGAGAGGCAAAGAACAAAAGGAATGCTACAAAATACTGCAATAATAACTATGAACAAAGCATCCTGACATGCTCCAAGACAAGCGCGAGGGAACCAAATATTGCCTAATCTAACAAAGATATAGCAGCAGCAGGAGGTCCAACTAGGAATTACCTGTCCACATATATATGCTTCAATTTTCCAAATTTTGAACATTCTTCTTGAACATCTTCTTTGATATCCAAATCAAAATCTGGTTCCGTCTATCACAAGAAAAATGATATGATTAGACAAAACCATGGAAAAAAGAAACTTTTACAATCTAGGCATGGACACCAACCTCCAGATCTGGATCAAACATATTCTTCAACAATAGGCATTCGCTTGGGGTTCCAATTGTGTCGATAGTAGGGATGCCATTAGTAGGGAGTTGCAGACCCACACCTGGAAGTCCAGAGATAGTACGAACATGGGCCTGTAGAGTAGGGGGAACAAGGGACGGTACCGCAGGTGCAGCACCAAGGATTGTTGCTGTTGTAGCAGTTAGGCCAGTGCTATTACCAGCAATGCCTACCGAACCAGTAATACTGCAAAAAAAAGAGGCAGATGCAGTATCAGCCAGATAATTTATAAACAAAACAATTGCAAGATTTAAAGAGGCAAACCTTGATGCAGTGCCACTGCGATCCAACTTTGCCATGAGACTTGCTCGAGAGGATGAATTCAGAGACTGAATTTCATAGGAACATTTTGTCAGCTTCCCAAAAAGTTACAGAAACGTGCAAGAATAAAGCAATCAAATTCATCAAATGCAGATACAGCTAGCGAACCAAAGATAAATGTGAGACAGCCACAAGGGCATTATGTAATGACTATGCAATTGTTGGCTATCCTCCTGGGAAAATAGTCAGTTGCTGACTCTCTGAGCATACACCTTTCTCAAATGCAACGTCAAGATTGGGCTATTTTCTAAAGGTGGGTTCAACTGAAACCATTCTTAGCCGGTTGACACCTTGTTGGAAGCATAAAAGAATCCTGAACAGAAGCAAGAGAGTATGAACAACACTCACCAAGCCACCACCTTCGTCATCATCAAGATCAGCGGCATTTGTCTCAACATCTTGCAATAAACCTTGATCAGTAACAGTTGATACCTGAAAGATGGAAAAAGAACACGTATAGCAAAAACAAAAAAAAAACAAAAAACAAAAAACTCTCATTCTTAAGGCTGTTTGATGGCCAAGAATTTGAGTTACATGGCCCATAGGACAGCAGCTAAAAGAAAGTTGGTGGCAAAAGAATATAAAAGGTTATGGTTTTATAGAATTATAGTCAATTTAATTCAGAAATTGAAGGTTTAAATGAGGTCGGGACCTTAAATCAGATATCAATGAACATATGCATGCCCACAAGAAAAGAACACAACAATTACTCATGATTACCTTGATTACTCGACCTCCAATCTCCAGCTGTCCATTCAAATTCAATGCATTCTTAGCATCTTCTAGACGGGCAAACTGCAAGAAGAATAATCATTCGATTATCTTTTTCAAAACAGACACCATTAAGCATCTATCATATAAGGCAATCTCAGATAGCATTCCTCACTATCAAGAATAATTCGATATGACCTGTTTGAACAGTTAGATAAAGTTTTTCATCATGTAGCACAAACTGAGCTCTTCAAGTTTAAAGTTGTACCTTTTCTTGGGTTATACATTCACTTACACTCTTGCAACATAAAGTATATATCTAAGGATTTGCTAAAGAAAAATCACAATGAATTTCTCAGGTTGCTTCACTAAGTATTACCTGGACAAAACCAAAACCTTTACAATGACCAGTTTCGTCAAGAGGCAACTGAACCAGCTCCACAGAACCAAAAGGTTCAAAAACCTGAGCATTTTAAACAAGAATGAAATCAGCAATATCAATCCAACAACAAGTACCAAGGAAATAAGAAAAAGAGATATTACTCCAATTAATGAGGATTAGAAAGAAAAACTTAGAAACTTAAAACCCCCTGTAAAAGATGACCAAAGAGCAACAATATTAATAAAAAATACCTCAATGGTAAGCAAACTAGTAAACATTACATTGAAAAACATCATGTAACAAAAACACATTTAAGAATTCATTTCATAATTCTTAAACTCTACCTGATAAGTACAATCCCAATGAACAATATAGCTATTTTGGTCAAAACTGATACAAATAAATGGAAAGTGCAATATTTCATCAGAGAAGGGGGACAATTTGAGTCTGTAAAAATTGTCAAAAACAACTTGGCAAAAAAAAATGCATAGCAGGTTCAGTTGATCTCAAGTCCCCTTGAGGCGGGCAGTTTCTCTCCAAGTCAATTGTGCAACCAAGTCTTTGCCATACTTAAGAATTTGTGTTTTCCAAAGTTAATGAAGAAAATCCTTTGAAGCCCACATGTTATTGCAAGGCATCAAATGTATCCCCTTGAGTGGAAGTTCTCAGACACATAAATGCCATGCCTAGGCTTTTGCTTCTCTTATCTTTGGATACTGCCCTCCCTAAATCTTTCATTTAAATCTTCTCCAGTTAGATTAGCATGCTATTCAAATCCCCAAACAAAGCTTTCAGATTACAACCCAAACCCAGAGTACTTAAAATTAACAGCATTCAAAAGCAATAATTAAGATCCTGTCTCAAACACTAAAGCATACATTATTACCAGTCCTTACAATCTTACCTGACGAAGTTGATCTTCTGTAATGTTGAAATGTAGGTTGCCAACATACAACCTTCTAGCCCCACCAGAATATGGACCTGTCTGTCCAGCTGCCACCGATGTAGTTGACTGAACAAGATTCTTCTCAGCTTCTGAGGGTTTCACCATCACCGGTTGACCAAGAAGAGGCTGTCCAGAGAGTGCTATTGCCATAGGGACTGACATTACGTCATAGAACTCAATATACCTACATAAGAAATTTAATTAAGATCCACAAGAATAGCATACATAACAAGATGCAGGGCCTCCAAACCACCCCATTAAGTATTGTCCCCTCACCACTTTCTTAAGAGGAATTAACAAAATAAAACAATTTTGGCATTGTGCTTTTAACTTCACCACCAGAAAAATTTTTTAAATAACCGCATGAATGGTTTTAGTTATATATGTGATACATATATTAAAATTGTACAACATCTGATGATTTCTTTATTTTGCATCACTTAAATTTTGCTCATCAGAAACTTCTATGTAAGAAAAGCAAACAAAAAAAGTTAAGTAGCTAAAACAACAACCAAATGGCAAGTAAGCATTGCAGCTTATACGCATTAAGGTTTAGTACTTACCCAACCCCCTTGGAACGTCTTGAATTTCGATCCATTATGAGGCGAACATCCCGTACCTGAAAATTGTGATCAATAAGTAAGCAGGAAAAGAAAAAACCAGACAACTTGTGTGTGTGTGTATAAATCTGTATTTGTCTGCGCCTATGATAACTCATTTTCTGTTGAAAGAATCTTTGAGTAGTTAAAACTATGAATTGCAGTAGGCATTTTTAAATTATTGTTTAAGACTAAATCAACTGATTTTATATGATCATTCTATAACTTAAAAGTATTTTCAATAATTTCAATTAAATTCATATGTTGTAATAAACCAGTTTAAATATAGTACCAAAAGCAATTAGAATGCATTAATTTTGAAATTAAAGCAAATGACTCCAGCTCCATGGAAACTAATAACAATAGAGCACTCCAGCACAACCCTCTGGCAATTAAGCTCAATTTATATGTTGTTCATACAATTACAACTACTAAAAAGGACTCTAATATAGGAATAAAATGTTAATTAAAAGAATATGAGTCTCATACCACAATAAAACAAGGGGTTAAGCATCATACATGTTACATTTAAGTATTTAATGAGCCTAATCTGAATACTGTAGAAGAAATTTTGAGATGGACCATGAAATAGAAATAGAAATCACCTTGCCAGCCCTAGAGAAGAACTCATAAACATCTCTTTCACTAGCCTTCAAAGATATCTGTCAGAAATTGTTTACACAATTTTACATCAGCAGTCATAAGGAAAAGATCAGGGCCACAATAACAAGATAGAACAAACACTCTAAATGCATCAATACCTGATAGGCAAATACAGTTCTCTGATCTCTTTCTGGATCAGCCTCAGCCTCTGCTGCATTTTCCTTTTTGTCTTTATTCCTCCTGCAGGGAAGGAGAAAAAACATAAAATAACAATTTATATTGTTTAGAAAAACAGATATAAATGCCAACACAACCACTCAAAGCAATGAAAATGTTCAACGAAAGGTGAAGTAGAAAAATATGCTTTTGCTTCTGGGAAGTGAAGAAATCTCTCAACACATGCTCATGCAATCACTGCCAAAAAAAAAAAAGGAACAAGAAAAAAAGAAGCAAAATCCAGAATGGCATCAATTTTTCTCTCCAACATGTGTAAAAATGCCGAACCTTGATACATGTTCCTGCAGGGAACTACACAAAGTCAACATAAGACCTTGACTCAGTAACAGTGGAATCAAACATAGACCTATAAAAGTGAAATCAAACATACGACAATAGAAGAAAGCACTATGGTTACCTAAAACCTAAAACTTCAAGACAGGCAATTAATCAACATTTTAATGATTATCCCCTGCAAAAAGAGAGAAAAAAAAATGTGGCCAATCTGCTATCCCACTGAACACCCACAAGCATCAGAAGGTGAACTGCTTCTTTAAAGCTTAGGCAAAGCCCATCATACCCTCACCAGCATTTCTGCAATAGAATAGATACAATTAAGCAACTCATTTTTTAAAGGTAGAGGATAACGGAAATCATAACATGACATCACCACTCCGGTCAAAACCTCCAAGATTGAAACTTCATTCTTGCAATGCAAGCTTTTATACATAGTCTGAAATCTAGGAAGAAATATTTAAAACCCATGACCTGAGTTCCAGTGCCTGGCCCAATTGCCAGAAAGACCATCTGAAGATTGCTCTAGCACATCTGCGATTTCCCAGAATCTAATGTTTAATATTCAGAATTTACAAGACCGAATAAATAGCAAAACTATATGAAGATTAAGAACCGGAGAAAAAACTCATTTAGATACAGTATAAAACCCGTTAAGCAAGCGAGAATTATACTTGGAGGAAACAACTGATAGAACATATCTATGCCAGAGAAAAGGCTGATTATCTAGATCTTCTACATGGTTACATGTGCAAGACTGGTGCTGTGTTGAATGGGCCTGATAAATAGCCATGCCAACTTTAGGAGAGATGTTGCGAAACAGGACACTAAGAACAGGAAGAAAATATCTGCATCACATTTGCTCACCAAAACAACAGAGCTTGCATAATATGAACTAAGAAACTATTTCTTACATCACCCATAACAGCCCATTGCATCATTTACAACTCTAGGAAGGAAACTTGCTATTATCAAAGTACAAAAATCTCAAAATAAGCTACTTACCAATAACAGAAAGAAAAGTCAAGTAGCTCACTATAGTTTAGTCAATTGAAAGATAACTTAAGTTATAATCCAGATGGTTAATTAAGAGGAGAATCAATGAGAGAAAGCACCTAATAACCAATTCACTTACAAGTCATATACAATCATCATTGAATAACCCTAACAATGCACAGCATTACCTATGTATCATTTCAGCCACCTTAACCCATACTACATCTTCAAAACAGGAAAAAAGTTCATATAAGTAAAGGTTGCCCACCTCCAAGATTAAATGTTTCCTACATATAGGTACTAATTAGTGCAAGCACATAGCATTGCCTCAATAATAATTTCTCTGATATCAAATAAATCACAAGCAGCATAAGACAGCTAGCCTAATGTTTCAACAATGGCATTTTTCGACTAAATCCTACACTTAACATTCTCAATAAATAAATTAAAAAAAAAACTGCCTAACTATAATAGTAATGGTCATTTTCAACCGTTAGCATTCATTATCACGTACTGTGGAGTTAGCTTTTTATAATGAGCAAACTCAATGACGAGGGGCAATAAATGTGTTTTGGACAAATTCAGCCACAAGAAAATAACACAAGTTCCTCACAACTTTAACTTGCAAACAAAGGGCTATTGAGAACTATTTTTACCAAGAAGATATTCCACAAAAAAAATATGTCCAAATTAACCTTTGACTCAAGATAATCTCAAAGAATTGGCTTGTAAAATGCACAATCTTAAATGAACCTAAATGAGCCATATCACAACCAGTATATGCGAGTACTGATACAATACAAATCTTAATATACCATGCATAACACAGAAACAAACAACCTGCATGTTAAAATTACTTTAAAATGTGAACAAATTACTATTATTGCATCAAATTAATGTTTGCAATTATGCATAAAAGCAATTCTCCAGCCAAATGTGATAAGAAAGACACTGCACAAAGAAACCAAAAGCTAAACAAATGGAAGTACAAGAAAGTGGCAGGGGTACCTGCTTTCCCTGTCTCGTTCCCTCGACTCTCTTTCACTAAACTCCATGTCCCGACTTCTCTCTTGCTCTCTTTCTGATCGACTTTGGCTTCTCTTTGACCTCTCTCTCTCCTTTTCCCTGTCCCTGTCCCTCTCACTCTCACGATCACGCTCTTTCCTATCTCTTTCACGTTCCCTCTCTCTGTCCCTCCCATTCCTCTCCTCCCTGTCCCTGTCCTTGTCTCTGTGTTCTCGGCTGCTCCTGTGCCTATCCTTCTCTCCATTTCTTGAGTTCCGTTCCTTGTGCCGGTCAAGATCACGTGATGATTCCTCTCGCGAGTTCGAGCGCTTGGAACGTCGATGATCATTGTCATAATCATCAGCTCTCTCCTCCCTCTTATGCTTTGAACTCCGACTTCGATTCCTCTCTTCGGATTTGACACTGTCAATGCCACCATTACCATCTTCCTTTGCCTTTTGAGGCTCCGTAGTTTCAACCGTCTTTTCTAAGTACTCATATTCATCAAAATCCATAATTACTCACTTCCAATCTGCAATTAAGACAAAAACCGAATAATTTTTTTTCTTTTTCAAAAACCGAATAATTTAAATTCTGCACAAATACGAAACCGAAACATTAAAGAAATGAATAAACTCCACTAGTTTCACTCGATTAAACTAAACTTACTCTAATCTAACACTACAACTTAGTTTTCCCATTCAGACAGCAGAATATTAACAAAATCTGAAATACAGCAAAATGCTTATCCAAATTCAAATTCAAAACTTACTTTCTCGTTCTTTGTAATTTCTTAGCAGTGAAATGAATTGTTAGGGCTTGAAAGCGAAACGTGAGAAATTACCTTTCGTGAACAGAGCAAAATACTCAACGCACCTAATTTAGAGAATTTTCGGGGCACCTGAGTACCTCTAGGGCTCGATGCGAGCAATTTTGTCTCCGAGTAATTTACAGTTACTCGAAACAGCGGGTCGGTTTAGGATACAGGTACGGATGGATTTGGGTTAAAACAAGGCCTACGGTCCAACTTTTTTCTTATCTAACGGCCCATCCACATATTTTTCTAAATTCCTTTTATTTATTTTATTTTAAAGTGTATATGGAGAAATGAATTATTTTTCCGGTATATGTTTTTCCTAGTCTACACCTATCCATATAATATTTCTATATTTAGCTCTCTTTTGTCATTAATATGGGTAACCGTAATCACTTTTTGGTTCATATAATATATCTATAATTAGCTCTTTTATCATTAATATGGGTACCCCTTAAATCACATTTTGGGGTGAGATAAATTATTTTAAATCAATCTGCAGTTAAATTTTTTTGAAATTAAATGACCTGATCTTACATTTAACTTAATTCATGTAAAAATGACAATATGAATTTAATTTGGTCAAAATATTCATCAAGTCTCTATACTTATATATTTTATCTAATTAAAAAAATTAAAAAAATAAATCTTTAATTAGATTATACATATACTTATTAATAAGTTAAATGTTTAAATGTAAAACATTTATGATGTTAAGAAAAATCTATAAATATTTTCTTACTCATTTATTTGATTCTATAATAGGTATATTAATTTATATATTTTACAAAAATTAAGTTTAAATTATTCTTTTATTAAAAAAATATAATATTTTATCACAATAACTACCATTTTCCTTAGCCACCCCTTAGTTTTCTTTTTTGTTCTTTTTTTTTTTCATTACAAGTTTAATTCACCGATTAGTTGTCATGAAATTAAAACAATGACGACATGTTTACATTTCTTGATTCTAATTTGGATTTTTCTTAAATTCTTTTAATTTAAAGATCAAGCAATTCTCTGAAAACTATAAAGTTAACAATGATTATAAAAATAATTTTTTGTTCTGACTTTGCTCCGTTCAATTGGAGTATGATAGATCTCTTATTACACTTATATAACCTAAGTTATTCCATTCTTTTAATTTTTTATTTATTTTTTATGCTTTCATTTTGTTTAACATTTAGGTTCCATTTTTAGGTTGGAATTTTCTAAATTAAAGATACTTTTATGGTTGATAGAGTTAACTATAGTTGTAAATATTTATATTATTGTATTTTATATTTACAATTTTTTTGTAAATCTAAATTAACAATTTAAATTTAATATAGTTTGATTGTGGTTTTTAAACTTAAATAAAATCGTTTTATAAGAAATAAAAAGTAAATTAAGTAACAGTTGAATAATTTTAAAAGAATGAGTATTCCTAAATTATGAAAGTTGTAACTAAATTAAACTATTTTGCTAATTTGAGTTTAGCTTAAGTTAAAAACTAAGTCAAATTAGAATCTAAATTTCAAGTCAAATTATAATATAAATTTTAAATTTTTATATAGTTATAAATAGAAAAAAGAAAGAATTTATTTAATTTTTTTATATTATTTTATTTCAACATAATGCAAGTTATTCATCTAAATTTACTTTAAGTATGAAATATTTTTTGGAATATTAGAATTTTTAATTTAAAAGGGAAATCAAAATTAATTTTTGCAAAGAAAATAAATTAATGTTCATATTCTAGAATCTACTATTCAAGTAAAAAAATATTTATATATATATTTTTTAACACCATAAATTTTTTACACTTAAACATTATTTATCTTATAAATAAGTATATGTATCATTTATTTAAAGATTTATATTTTTTAAATATTTTTTTAATTTAGTTTTTAAACACTTCAATTTTATTTAATTTAGTCATGTATTTTACATTTTTGTTCAATTCAATCTTTCTGATATGACACTGAAACACTTACACAAATTTATTAAATAGGTGTGTAATCAACACGACATGACTAACACGTTTATTAAACATGTCAAAAACTTTTTTATGACACAATTAATAAATACGATTAAACTATTAACATAATTTTTTCTTAATACGATTAACACGATTAACTTAAAATATTTACAATTAAATAT
>NW_018397261.1:7498151-7500513 GCF_002168275.2 Theobroma umbraticum
TTCAAATTTAAAATCAATAATTATAAAAACCATTATAACAAAATAATAATAACATCTAATATATTAACATTTAATTTCAATAATATACATAAAATTCATTATCATACTAATAAAATCTATCATTAATATTAAACGTTATTTATATATATTTAAACACAATAACACGATTAATTAAACGTGTTAACCGTATCTAACATAGTTAGTGTATTAACCATGTCAATACAATTAAGAAACAAAACACGATAAGGTTAAATCCAAACCTATTTAACTCCATATCTTCTCGTATTATGTTCAAAATTACCAAATCTAATTTTTACTTCTATTATTGTTCTTTTATCATAGTTTTTTATTTTCACTGTTTCATCTTTCATGTCAAGTATGATATAATTTATTATGAAATTAATTAAAGTATTCTTTTTGGGGGATGATAAGTTTTTTGTTCATGTAAGATATAAAGTATAATAATCTCATAATTTATAAGTTACAAACCAAATTTATACGTGGCTAAAATTGAAATTTAAGTTAATAATGAATTGATGTCGAACTTTTAACTTGATTTTTAAAAAAGAAAAATTGTTCACTGTAAGATATAAAGTATAATAATCTCATAATTTATTAGTTACAGTTCATTAAAAAAAAGAAGAAGCAGATTACCTTAAACTATCGTAGTTTCTTGCTATCAGTTAGCATTAAACTGTCATATTTACATTTATTTATGCCGCCAGTCTCTAATTTTCAGTTTTAGTTTTTTAATCCTATGTTCTAACATAAAATCTTGTTTACAAATTAAATATATAATTGCAAACTAAGTTATCATCCTGAACGACGTAATCCATTAAAGTTGAGAAAGTAGAGAAACAATCTGAGTTAGCAGATCCAAACAGGGAAGGAAATTCCTGCATCCATCAAACGATGCATCGAGGTTATTATACTTCTGCATTTCAATCAGACAAGAAGAAACAGGACCAATGGAACATTATAAGTAACACAACAAAAGGGATATAATAATTTCAAGACCAATCAATCTGCAAAATTTAGCTGCATGTGTTGAACTTCTCCAGGTGTGGGACTTCTCCGGTAGCATTAATCATACCGTTGCTCTGAATGTCAAGCTGTGTGTCATTCTGCCAAGCACTAACCCGCTCATAATGGAGACTGCCCGCCCGGAGTCCTCCTGTATACCTGCAACATAAGCCAGTGAATTCCTCGCAGGGAGTCTTTTCTTGCTTCCTTTTGTACCGTGCAGCTTTGGTCTTTTGTGGTTACCTTTTTGCCTGGCCAAGTTTGTGGATAGCCTCTCCATGTTACGTTTCTGGGGCGTTGATTTCTCCTGGTGACGGGTGGCAGGTGTTTTTGACATTGATTCCCTTGAACAATGTTTCCTATGTTTTTGGTCCTGTGATACGAGGTGGGCAAGGAAAGCGGATGAAAGGAAGCTGGGACTCTTGATGATTCTGTTGGGCACTGAGGCAGGGATTCTCTCTGAGGGTTGGCTCTGTGTTGAAAGGTTTTTCTGGTGCAGGATTGCTTTGAGTGTTTCATGATCTCATGCATGCGGATTCCGGTCGGGGGGCAGAGAATGGCTTGCTCTGGTCTGCCTGAAGAGAAATGGTTGGCTGGGTTGGGGTGGCGTCCTGGCGTCTGATGCTGTTCTCTTTGTGCGATTGTGATGTGCTGGGTGACTTCTCTTCGCTCCTTTCTGTGTTTGGGAGCCTGGCTAAGGGTTGCTGATCAAGGCTGATCAGCTTGGGGTCGAACTCTCACAGCGCTTCTGGGGATCTCGTTCTTTTGACCAACTTTGGGCTCTATTTGTAAATACTTGGACTTTAGTTCATCTTTTGTCTTCTAGTCGCCCATCCCTTTTCTGTTGACAGGGAGCGTTCTCTTCCTGCTTTCAACCCCAAGGGCTTACTGCAGTTCCTTTTGTTTTGTACAAGGGCAAAGCCCGTTCTTAAGCTTGCTGTCTATGCCATGGAAAGTCTTACACCAGTTAGGTGCTAGACTTGAAATGGCACTGAAGCTTTTGGTTGAATAAAATCCACCCTTCAAAAGAAAAAAAAAAGAAACATAAGCCTGAATTCATGTTTTAGAGGTAAATTTACGTTCCTGAATTTACATTATGTGTTTGACGGTATCAAATTTGAAGAGCATATGTAATACCAAAGTTGGTGTTGCCTACTTTTAGGGTCAAATCTTGCAGCGGGAGGAGCAAATGGCTGCATTATTTGAGAGCCGAGGGAGGGACATCCTTGTGTGGGATATATCCATCATCATCTCCGATTCTACACACAACTCGAATTGATTTCTTGACAAGATGTTGAACTCCTACAGTAGCCTTCAAGCCAATGTCATGGCAAGTCAC
>NW_018397261.1:7500612-7552801 GCF_002168275.2 Theobroma umbraticum
CTTGTCATGTTCTCATAACAGACTCTCTGCACATCAGCAACATTGTGAGGCCCAGAGAAATGGAATCTTGGAAGAAATCTAGTATAAATAAACTGAGAGAGAAAATGTCGACGCAAGGCATGACATCAAATCTTAAAGTCGGAAGTAAAAGCATTACTTCGCCTCTCAACAGATTAGTTTTTTTCAGGCCGGAGGACCAGCTTCCAACGTCTCTCCCATAAAGATCCGCTCAACCATCGTAATATTCCCCTCGAAATCCAGCGGGGTTGAGATGGATCATTTCCCAATATCTGCTTTGACTTTGACTTGAACGCGCAAAGTTCATCACAAGAGAAAGATGATTGCTTGATGAAGGTCTCAAAATTCCCCTCGAGAGCCATCGGAGCGTAAACGATAGAATCTTTGGAACTCTTCGACTTTAGAAGCGAAGCAAAGTTAGTCAAAAACTAGAAGAATTGCCAAGTCGACATTGTATCACAGTAAATTAGGTTAAGCACCAACGAGTAAACCGGTAAGTAGCCCCACAAGAAAGACTCGAAGAGCTAAACACATCCTTTTCTTGGAAAAAATGGGTTCTTTTAGCGGAAGAGGTAAAGGGTTATTACAGAGTTTAGACGAGAGAATGGTTTACTTTGGCAGAGGAGGTAAAGGGTTTCTAACGGGTTTAGAAGTTTTCTTTGGCAGAGGCAAGGGTTCATAAGGTTATAGGGTTTAGACGAGAGAGAGCTGGAGCTATTTCGTGCTTTCAAATTTGAGTTATAAAGGTTCTAATTGTTTTTGACATATATTTAAAAATTTAAATTATTCAGAATATCTAAATAACTCTTATTTTTATTATTCAATCAATTTTATATTTTATTTAAATCAAATATAGGATACTTTTTACATTTAGTGTCATGAAATAATAACTAATATTTTAATTAATAAATATTTACTCTTAACTATGAATAAAACCCTTACTCTCAATTAAACATATCCTCACAATAAAAGAATGAAACCTTACTCTCATCTATCAATACAAAAATAAAAACCCTACTCTTAATCTTCCTAATTTCTTCAATCCTTCATTGCATCCTCAATTTTCTCGAAGTCTGAATCCTCACTGCCACGGTCCTGTTGTTCATCAGATTTATCCTCTGCTGTCTTAAGCTCCTGTCCATGGCCTGCAACTTCCTTCAACATAGTGTCCCATTCTGATAAGGTATCGTAGAACCATTTAGAAAACCCCTTTAGGACGTTCTGCAAATTCCTTTAACATAGTGTCCAATTTTGAGACGACAGCTATAAACCATTTATGAAACTTTCTGGTCATCGCAGACATCACTTTCAACCCCTCATGTTCGACCATAGCTTCCTCTTTCTTCAGTGTTTTCCCATCCTTACTAGGTTCCTAAAGTTCTATTCCAGAAAGCCTAATTCATTATTAGGCTCTCAACATAGTTTTGCACCGTTCTTGTTATGTTGTCATGGGAGAGTCCCTGTACATAATCAAGATCAGATAAAGAGGATAAAAACAGACAAAAGAAAAAAACATTAATTTAAAATAATACTCAATTACCTGTGTGCCCATTTTGTAACAAGATACCGGAATAAAAAAGAAGTGAGCTTTTTCGGGGTCGCTAGTCACAAACCCAGCTTCTTTCATGTTATTAAAGAAATACCCTTCAGTGGTATATTTCCCCTAGCCGACGAAACCCTCATCTAGATTATAATATGTATTACGATCTCCGGGGTAGACAAAAATCTTGAAATGAGTTTCCATTTCTGCATATTCGACTTTAAATCTCTCCAAAGAACGAACAATTGAAGCATTTGGCTAACAACGGCAACGCAAAGTTAATCAAAAAATAAAAACAAAAAAAAATCCAAGAAAGCGATAAAAGAGAACTTACCTCGATTGGACCTTCGGCGACGAAATCAAAGATAACAACGACGGAAGCGAAGAATGCGGTAAGCAGAGCGCATACAACAATTAATACGATCCACTGCTGATTAGTCATTTCCTGAGGTAATTTTCTTGAGAGAGGGAAAGAGTCGAAAGAGAGTGAAAGAGAGTGAAAGAATCGAGAGAGGGAAAGAGTGGAAAGGGCGGGAACAAGCGGTTTGGTAGGGGATCTTAACGGTTGAATAAAATAGGCTAAACGACAGCGTTTAGCTTGTAAAGAAACTTCAATAAAACGATTAAACTAGCAACCGTTTTACCAGCGTGAACTCACAAACTTGGGTCGTGCCTATTCCAGAACCAACAATTCTACTTCAGGTATATGACAACCTATTAGACTTAAAAAAAAATCTTACTCCACAGTCATTTTCCTCTTAACAGTTTTAGTATGGTAGTGTATATGGTAAGCATCATTAAAATATGTCACATCCATATTAATGCTATTAGCTTTAACCATAAAATTAGATACGATTAAAAAAAATTAAATTAAAATAATTCTCAAAATTAATTAATTAATTAAATTATTTTAATTTTAAATACATAAATTAAATTAAAAAATCTAAATATAAAGACTTGATGAATATTTTAATCATTTAATTTTGATATAAAAAGAGAGAGAAAAGAGGAAAGAAGAAGGCCTCATTGGGCTCCATTAGATTGACAGAATAATTTTTTTTTGCTCAAACCAAGTGGGACGTGTTTGTTTCCTCTTATTATTACACCACATCAAGTGACAGTAAAATTATAAGCACTTCCGTTTTCTTGTTTGACTTGGCCATGATATCAACCAAATACAAAGGTAAGGAAATGTATCATAATGATCAATTACTCCAAAAAAATAAATAACATTTTTTTTCACCAAAACTGCATCTCCCGTTAGCTATTTCTGGCCATAACAAAGAATTGTATAACATCTACTACAAGCCTAGTTTGACTTAGGCATTCTATTTGAAGTCGAGTTATCGCTACTGACTATTCCAAATCTATCTTTTCCACCCATATCGCCATTCCGCCTCTGGCTACCATTTAACTTTGAGCCAGGAAAGTTCTGAGTAGCTCCATTTCCTCCTATGCCACGATTTCTTAGAGATGCATACCTGTTTCCCTCGTTGCTCCCATGTACCTCTGCTCCTATACCTTGCTTGCCAGATGAATCTGCTATTGGAGTGCTAAATATCCCAAAGCTAGGACCTGGAGTACCTGGAACACCAGAATGAGACGGTCGTTGCTTGGGCAAGTCATTAGTTTGAGGACTCAAGTTTCCAAACAGAGAAGCGTCATTCCCAACTTGCTCTGTTTCTCCCACTGAAGATGAGGCATTCATGTTTTGAGGTGGTTGCTGTCGTTGATACGAGAACCGAGGTTCTGACCTACCTGAGTCTCTGGTATTCTGGCCCATATGACCCATTGATCTAGCAGGTGGAAACTGATTCCTTGGCTCACTTTTTCTGCATCGATTCCCAGTCCCGAGGGATGCTTCTGGATGAGAGTATTCAGTGGAGTTAGCTACTGGCTTGGGATGCAAAAACTTCGATGCAAAATCATTTCGTGAGGAGGGAACTGTTTGTTGAGTAGCATGTATTCCCTTACTCGTAGAATTTGATGAGAAGCCTCCATTAAGATTAAATAATTTGTCAAAATCATCACCAGATTCAGAGACCAACCAAGCAGTCTTCTTGTCCTCAAAATTTTTACCCTGCATTTGCATTGGTGAAGATGTAGGCAGGTCATCTTCATCTGAAAGTATCTCATTTTCAGACTCTGAGATGGATTCAATGGAATCATCTTCAGGCACCATGGGCTTAGGTTCGGCCTTGGTATCCTCTACAACCTTTGATGTTTTTCCACCACCTTTCTTCAATGGGCCAAATTTGACATGCCTGACTATAACATATGCCTGTTTTCTCTCCACCCTTGGCCCACTTACCACAACAGATACATCTTGGATCTGCATAATAAGGTTCAGAAAAAAGGGGTTGGGTTAGGGGGAAGAGGCGACAGATACAAGGAATCAAAAGTTCACATCAGACACTAGAAGGAAAAAATGCAGAAATGTGAGATACCAAGTCAGTGAGACGAGACAATAGTCCTCCCAAGTCCTCGTCTTCGTCCTCCTTACCCTTGCCCATGGCCATACACTATTAGACAACCACAGAAGACAGTTATTAATATTCATCAGAACCATGATAACTAATCTGAATATCACCAATTTAGAGACAATCAGGCAAACATGCCACAATTATTTTGCCCTACCACTTTCAGAATTATTTTTGAATCCTGGCTAAATTTTTTTTTTCTTTTTTTTAAGTCAAAGTACACAGTATTTGGCACATAAGGCAAACATCATCACCATATATATAAAGAAAAAACATAGAAAACAAGGGAATTGAAAATACAAGAGATCTGCTAGGATCAAAACTTATCTCTTCTGAAAAAAAAAAATTTGGTAGATACCACTGTATCATCATACAACAGCATAAAATAGGAAGCAGATAGAAACACTAAATCAGAAGAGTCTACCAGAATCAGGGGATAAAATAAAATAAAAGTGGCTACAAAGCTCAATTACTGCCTAATCATTAATCTTGCACCACAAAATTACACTTACAAACTAGGAAAAACATACTTTAATTAAATCATTAATCCCTCAAAGGATTGGAAGTAAGTACCTTCACTCGATAACCACGTTCCATTAATCTTATAACACTATCTGCCTTCATTTTAATGTCTTTTGCTTCCTGCAGAAGAAGAAGAAGAAATTTTGTCATGGTTCCCATCTCTGCTAGGAGTCTGATTTATTAATACTAGGAACCCCAACAAAATTTGAACAAGGAGGGAATAAGTCATCCACTGAACCATTCAAAAAATATCAATAACAAGAAAATGCCATCTAGGTCATGCCATTATCTATTCCTCTGTAAAATTATGAATCTATGGATTACTGGCTCAGGGTATAACAAATTGACAAGGAAAATGCAATGGACAATCTTTTTTCAATGCAAATGCACTTTATTCAAGGAGTAATTTCATTGCAGTTTACATGTCTAGTTACCCTCCCAAATCTTTACATGATACTTGCAGTACATTTCATAAGGTTGGGCCCTTAAGGCTCATGTACCTTTCAGCCAAGTATGGATTAATATAGAGAAGTCTACACATGCTCAAAACCCGAGCCACAGATTCAAAATATCAGCCTAAATTTGAGTATCTGGCATTAAGCAGTTCAGAAAGAGCCACAGATGAATAGTTTAAAATTTTTCATAAATGCTCTTAGTATCTGTGACTATGTTGTCCAGCCTTAAAACATTTTTTATTTCTTTTATCTTTAGTACTATTGCTGATTGGATGTTTTGCATGATGGTTTCAGGATGTATCAATATTGAATGGATGATAAGAAGAAGATACAAATTTCTTAAAGAAAGAACTTACTATTTTCCCAGTGAATCGAATCTCTTTGCATTCTCCTTTCTTTAATGCCTTTCCTGACTACAGAAAAACAAAATTATCAAGCTCAAGAACAGGGCATAGATAATGTTGTTTGAAAAACAGGCAGGTCCACCATGCATGGGCAAACACACAGAGACACACATAGAGACAACAATAGTTAACTTCAAGTATGATCGTGGCTCATATCAATTAAGCAATAATAATAATTGTTCAACACATCAAATATATTATGACACTTCCTGAAAGTGTCACATAATTAACTGATATGTTAGACAAAATCAATGCCAAACAAGTTCATTAGGAGACCATGGGTCTACTTGTTTGCTTGGTTTATTATCTTAATTCTTGCCAGTAGGCAAAAACATTGCACAGCAATAGTGCAACTGCTATTTACTAAATAAGCTCCAGTCTCTACAAATTACAGGGTGCAAAGGCCATTTTGTTTATGCTCTTATTCTCTGGCCCCTGGTCTAACAGGACCCGTTGCTCCAAGAAACTAGGTATCTAATCTTGGAGGCAGATCTTACTTTAGACAAAATAATAGAACCTAAAGCAAGGTTACATATTCAAGTCATGCACTCTCTTAAAGAATATTTTTTATTTCATCTTGAGAGAAATGAAGACAAATACAGGAATTATCATGCAACCTACCTTGCTTTTAGCACGATCCTTTTCCATTACTCGTCGCTTGTATCTTTCCTGATTGTAGTCCATCAGTTTACAAACAGGGGGATTAGCACTTTTTTGAACCTGCATCAGTTACACAACTTCTATTAGATCCCATAGGAGATAAAACTGGGCATAAAGGTTATTCTTCTTAAAAACTTTCAAACAGTGGCCAGATCATCAAAGAAGTTACCTCATAGCATGATGAAATAAAAGAAAATGGAGAGAAAGCTCCAATACCAAATGGCAAATCACATTAAAATTAATCATCTATAAACAAAGAGAAATTGTAACTTGTGACAAAAAAGATGTGACATCCATTTTTCCAAAAAAAGTAAAAGCATGTTAGCTATGATTATAGAAGTCCTCACTACTTTCAGCAGCTAAAAATTACCGATAAATAAATGAATGGAACATATCCGATGGAAGAAACCTAAAGAAATGGGTTTTTTCTTTTTACAAATACACACACACACACACACACACATATAAAATGTAGAACAGCAGGAACCAGGGAAAGTAAAAAGAGTAGTAGTCAGTTAGAGTAACCTAACCACTCAATTGAAATCATATTTACCTCAACTAAATCAAGATCAAGAACCTTTGCACGTCTCAGTGCTTCATGAATTGCGATGATCTCGTGACCTGCACATATGCATAAATCATAAATTGATTTATTTCTAAAAGCAAAGGACTACCATTCCATTTAAGATAATCCAACGCGACCTATAAAATAACTGTTATCACAATCAATAATAGAAACCTTCCACTCTTCTCTCTCATTTTAACTTCAGTTCAGTAGTCCTAAATTCTAATCCTAAGTGAGTGCTCCTCGCAAGTTCACATCCCTATAACCTCAAAACCGGCATATGTGAAAAGGTCCTTTATTTTGCTCGATGGGAAGAAAGGCAGCGTCACAAACCTTCCTCTGTCACCAATCTAATAACATCAGCTTTGATTTGCTCATTCAAACGCTTCTCAAACTTGCTCGGCTCTTCGTTCTTATGATAGTTTCCCTGAAAAAAACCAATACGCGAAATCAATCATTCATCCTTCCTTAGCACCACAAACTTCCCATATCCATTACTCAAAATTCAACAAACTATATACAAATTGCAATCAGAACCCAAGTATCCTTTTAATCCAACCAAAACCAAAACCAAAACTCATTCAGAAATAAACAATAGATCCCCATCAACTAAATTTTAACTAAAATTGATGTAATTTGCAAAGTTACCTGAACAGGGGCAGCAAAAAATCTGACATTACCGTAAAAATAAGATGGTCTCCTGTAAATACTGCTAACGGGTTTCTCTAAAACAGATGTTCTTATCGGATCAATAGAAGATGCACAAGGAGCTTGAACGTAAAATCTCCTGTATTGATTTGATATGAGCTGAAGCCTAGATTGATTGATTCTACACCAAAACGCCATGTTTTTAGCTCAATGTAGCAAAAGGTGGCATTCTTTGGGAGCAATCAGGTAGGGTTTGCGCAGAGAGAGAGAGAGCAAAACCCTAGTTAAACTAGTTTTCTGATTCGGGGCAAAAAATTTTTATGTCTGGTCTGCCAATGTAGCAGGTTCCCAGGTTTCAGTTGCATACTTGCCAGATAACAAACTCTCGTCTGCCGTTTTGGACTAACTGCTCCGACCCAATCAAGCCCAATTGTCTATGAAATTTTGATGGGCCTTCTGCCCAATTAGGGTTTCAATTTGATAATCTTTGGGCCACTTATAAGGGTTCCATGGGCTTGGCCGTTTCAAAAGTCCAGGCTTTGTAGACGTAATTAATTGAGCCGGAGACTTGCATCTCATTTTGCTTTGAAATTATATTTTAATGATTTATACACATAGCGTGTATTACTTAGATTGTAAATATTAATCATAGTAGTGAAGTTTAACATTTACGTTTTATATTTCGTTAAACTATGTAATTAGTTTTTGTACTATGATAAAGTGGTGGATTTAATTTATGTATAATAATTTATAAAAATTGAATCTCTATATTTTTTAAAATTGATAATATCAATCTAATTGTTAATATTGTTAAAATTTTTTTTATTATTTATGTTGACATGACATTGAAAATGGTGATGTGTTAATGATTATGTGGTATTTTTTATTTATTTCACAACACTTTTTTCATTATCTTAAATCTTAAATTATGAAACACAAAAATAAATTTGTTTTTTGTTTCACAACATTCTCTCCTTAAATAGTATTTTTAATTTTTTTTAATTTTATTTAAAACTATTAACTTATATTGGATAATTCCACATCAACACTTATAAAATCCATGTCGTTGTTTAGTCACATTATGTCAGTATTATTATTACATCATTCATAAAATGCCACAATATCATATTAAATGTCCCATAGCAAGAAAATATCATGTCAACATAACCAAAGTACGTGTCATCATAGATAATAAAAAAATTTTAACACGTTGAACTAATATTGTCAATTTTGAAAAATCTAAAACTCAATTTTTATAAATTACTATACAAAGACTAAATTCATCACTTTAATAAAGTATAGTGATTAATTTCATAATTTGACTTTTATATTTTGATTGTGTAACAATAACACAACTAACCTCTATTATGCTTAACATTTAACTTCTCACAAATTTTCATTGTAACCCATCTTGTTTAGTTTGATATAATTCGATGATTAACGATAAAATATAATTTGAATAAAGATTTTAAATCTAAATCATAATAGTTTTTTTAATTTATAAAAACGTAGTAACTACGTAAATATCAAAATCAAGAATGGAACTTGATGTCAATTGAGATCGTTGTCAGTAATTTTTTTATTATTGCTAGTCAATTTTCACGTGTATAAAAAAATTTTTTACAATATGTTTTAATTGTTAGATCGGTGATATCGTTATCAATGGTTTCTAATCTTGAAGAAAATAAAATAACACATTGATTTATTTTTCTCTTTGAATTTTTATATTCATTCCCATCAAAAGTCCTAACAAGAGAAAGATTCAAATTTTATCAAAAGGAAACAAGAAAACAATTATATTTAATGAACAAGTGAAACACGGGACGCAATCAAGAGTATAACGATAAATCCATATTTTCATTTAATATGCCAAGCCTTTGAGTTTTGAATTATTATAATTAATAAAGTTTTGTCAAAAGAAAATTTTAATACAAAATTCAGTTCGAAAGTGGCAAATGCTTTGATACAATAAATATATTTTAATAACCATATGTTAGTCGAGCATTATATGCATTATTTAAATCCATGCAAAAAAGTTCGTGCTCTTTTTATTTATTTTGGGATTTGATTCGTATGTTCTTCATTATAAATTTTCATATAAGGATCAAAGGTCAGCAAACAACCAAGAAAATAATCCCCTTTTTTTATATATATATATATTTTTGTCCAACTTTGCTTCTTTGCCTACTTTGTTTGATTCGTTGACAGGATAAAGCTTAAGATTTAATTAAATTTAATTGCCCATGAAGCATTCCCCAGATGGAAACTGAAATCCAATATGCCATCAGAAAAATAATAAATTAATGTCATCAACATTAATTAATTCTATCTTGCATGACCACGAGGAATTGAATCCGCGCAATCGATGAATGGATTTGAATTTTTGATTTCAATACGTGCGATTAAAGAAAAGAAAAGATTGAAAAAGAGTGGAACGAAAATTTAGAATAGGATGGGACAAACTTGATGAATAAAGAGATTTTTGCTTCTTCTTTTTTATTCGAAAAAGAAACAGTCCGGAACTTATTAATCATACATCTATTGTTAAATCAAAGTTTTGATAGAAATAAAGGGGTTTAATAGGAAAAAATAAATGTTATAGTAGTGGGAAGGAAAGTTTGAACCATTGAAGCACGAAGCAGACAGGGGAAAAAGCAAGAAAATGATGCATATGATTCCTTATTGAATGTGGTTCAGAATGTGGATAAGATTCGGTTAGTTTAACCCAAATTCAGATGCGGAACAGGAACATAACTATCCAAGGGAGGTACCTAAATAGTCAAGTCAAGAATAAAGATTCCAAGCATCAGACTCTGTGTGTAATTATTGTTTCTACACCATGATATTGACTTTCTGAGCTAGGTTTTTTCTTGCTGGGAAAGTTACTTTTCAGTTTTAAACCTTCAATTTTCATTAAATTGCAATAACCCACCAATTGGCTAACTTTTCTACATAGTCTGATCCAATCTGAAGAAATATGCGGTGGGTTCACCTGATCTCCGTCGTACACAAATATATTTTAACATTAAATTGATTTATTATAGTCACTTGAAGTCTCGTTTAAATAATAAAACGAGACGAGATTTGAATAAATATCTTAAATTCGAGTTATATTCTCGTCTCTTTAATGATTTTATTGATATATTTGTTGGTTCCAATATTCAATACAAAAATTGAAGAGGCACGCGTAGGGCTAAAAAATTATACACACAAGTCTAGTTGGATGCCATGCCTGCCAATAGAAAGAAAAATATACAAGTCTGAAAGCAACTCGAGGGTACCATGCAGCACGGGGCTACATATCCTAGTCTTGTTTCTTCAACATAATTAACAGTCGGCGGTCATATAATGAACTATATTTTCATATGACAGAAGATCAACAGAAAGTTTGTATCGCTTGTAATTTATGTACTTATATTTCATAGGAACAAGACAAGATCCCCTTTGGAGGAGAAATATTGTTATAATTGTAACATTCAAACAAAATCTGATTAATTTATCAATTTATAATTTTTTTATAAAATTGTACTTATTTTTTGCTTCTCGAAGTGACTTTGAAAGATACCTAAACAGTGAAACTATATATGATTTAAATCATGTTCATGTATCTAAACATGTATATTTATGTGAAGATCTTTTTGGTTCATCTGTCGATTCTTGTTGATTGTTTAAAGTTGGGACAATATTTCATTTTCTTAATTAAATCTAAGGATTGGTTATACATATATATAAAATAAATTTTTTATAAATTAATGCTCAATAAATTAATAACTTCAATTATATAATATTTTTAATCGACCTCAATCAACGTGATAAATTAATAATTTGTTAAATTTATAAGATAATATATTTTTAAAAAAACACATAGATTTTATTTGATATATAAATTAATAATCTTTTCATACGCTAAAATTATATATATACATACTCAATTAGAAAGTTTTTGTAAAATATAATTCTAATGTTATTTATTTATTTCTGAAATTGATGTCTCTTTAGACCTCATTTTTAATTTTTCATAATGCATTAAGAAACTTTAGTATAGTGTTTTCGTATTATAAGAAAAAATTATACAATTTGATTATTACTTTGAATGCATTTTTGCACGAGACGGATTATAGTACAGAATTATCATCTTCAACTTCATTTTTTGTATCATTGTTTACGACGTTCTCAATAATTTGCTCGTTACGAATAATAATAATTCGTAATTCGATAATTAGATAATGTTCATATAATCATAATACATAATACATACATTAAGTTCAATATTTTGAAAAAAAAAATAAAGAATACATTGATAAATTATTTTCTATTAATTAATATATATAAATTAATAAATAATTAATTTAGCGATTAAATAATATATTGAGTAATTAATAAATCTTCATGATCCAAAGGTATTAATTTATAAAGATTTTATTGTATATATATAATTAATTCAATACTTTATTAATTTTTGGTAATTTAACTCCTAGCTTTCATTAATGTCACCAATTGGAGTATCTATACGCTTGTTTAAAAAATATATATGCTGTAAAATTAGTGTGCCTTTATATGGACATGATATTTTAAAAAACTTTAAATTATTTATAACAATGTTTTTATTAAATTTAATCAAATTTAAGTATTTTTATTTTAGTCAAATAAATTATTATAACTAATGATTGATTAATTATATATAGTTAAAATGACATTTGTCATTTTTGTACTCACTTTATACCAACATGACGTGTTGACTTGTTATAGTACAGGATGAGATTGTCACATGATCACATTATCATATCACATCACAATCCATTAGAATAAGTCACGTAACATAAAATAGACATATATCATTTTAATTAATATCATTTAGTCAATCATTAATTATAAAAATTTATTTAATTTAAAATAAAAATATATTAATTTAATTAAATGTAATAAAAAAATTTATTCAAACTTTTCTATCAATTTTGTTTAAATATTATATCTATATAAAATTACTTAGTTTACAACGCCAATAGGTATATATTTTTTAAATCACTGCATAGATACCCAAATTTGATGACAATGAAAGCTAGGAGTTTAATCACCAGAAATTAATGATTTCAAATTTTCAAACCACAGGGGACCCCTCTTTAGATTCATCACATCTTCGAATGTCAGTGCCGAATCCGGGTGATTCCAAATGTCATGCAAATGCGTTAATTAATTTATATGAAATTGACTATTCATCCTATTAACGTAGGGTGATAATTAAAATAATGAAATTTCCAATTATTTTGGTTCGAATTCCATAAATCTTTGCATACATGCATCATAGCACACATCACCAACAGCCTTGAGGACAGGCTGTTAATCTTTCACATGGAAAGGCCTCAAAACATTGCTTTCAGCAATTGTTCAATGGCAGTACTTAATTAGGGCTTTTTTCCTTTCGAAAATGATTTTCATATATATGTTCCAAGTCAATGGTAAGTGTGATGCAAAATCACAAACAGAAACTTTCCCCTACCTGAATTGTCGTTTTGATGTTTACGGAATCAACAAGAATCAAAAGAGATGGCAAATAATGCTTCTGTTTGATTGTTATATTTTTACTGTTTATTTTTTTTTATTTCTCGAAAAGATATTATGTAAAAACAAGTATTAATTAACTAAAAGATAAAATCATATACTTTATTTAAAACAATATTTTTCCGATTTGAGTAACTGTTTCTAATCTAAAAATTCTTCAAAAAAAAAAAATCTAAAATTTGAAACTAAACCGAAATATGAAGAATATTAATTTTTGAATTTGGCTGATTTCAGATGCAAAGGGAGGGCGTTAGTAGGGGCTCCGCCGCCTCTAAAGTTTAACAAATTTATAATTTTTGTTTTTGTTTTGTTTTAAAATTTTATAATTTTACCCTTATTTCTTAAATAATTTTATAATTTCATCTCTCTAAATATTAAATTTTTTATTTTTACCTCTTCAAACTTGAAATCTTGACTTCCCTAATTACTGATTATATGTGTGAATTATAAAATTAAAAGCATAGCCTTCATCAATAAGGAATTCATGCACTTGAAAAGAAACTTCATGTAGGAATTCCAAGTTAGTGGTCAGTGGCACTCGGAAAAAGAGTCCATAATTCCAAGTCAGTGGTCAAAACGATTGAAGCAGAAGGGGAAAATGTAATGATCAATTAACACTAAAAGCCAAGTTCCCCAAGTAGAAACTACAAATCCAAATTGTTTTTACATCAAATTCTTTCCGAGGAAGGCTTTTACCGAGTTGAAGCCTACTTTTCTTTCATTGAACTTTGAATATCCAAGAAGACTCAAAGGGAAACAAGCAAGTACTAATTCTCAAGTCAAATTCTATAATTTAAACTATTATATATATGGTCCACGGCATTAATGTTACAGAACCTAGACTAAGTACATTGTTTTCAACTTTTGAGAGTAGCCATGACTTTTTTACGCAGAATTAGAGTTTGAACAACATTATCCGAATTGTCGATCTTTCCAGTGGTTGGAAAGATAAGGCATTGTGAACACGATTGCATGAATGATCTGCTTGACTGTTTCTATATATATATATATATATATATTTCTCTTTCTCCCATAATTTTTTATGCTCTTTTTTCTCCCCTTTGATTTATGGACCCGTGGCCCGTGTGATCGAGCGCTTATCCTGACCTTGTGACAGTTGCTATCTGGTTTAATTATGACTCCCCACCCTCCTCAACATTGACCCTCTACACCAATTCCCAGCAAATAATTATATCATTTACATATATATTCTTCTATGCTTGAAGTTTTATAATTGGAGTAACAAGGTGGGATGAATTACACCAACTTGTCAATAAAATCAACCTCAATTAGGCAATAATCTTTGATACAACAATTTTTAAAATTAGGGAAAAAAAATTCTCCAAATTCCCTTCTAGACTTTGGGTTTTATTGATGAACTTGAATATTTAATTCAATATTATTTATAAGTGCAATAAAAGAATACATCCGTCATGGTCCCAACTTGCTTGATCAATTGTCCACTTCTGCCTTGTGGAAAGAACAGCAGGTAGCTACGTAGGACCCAAGAGAACTGAGCTGCAATTTAATTCCAAGCTGTTGGGCTTTCTTTTCCTCGATTTGTTCTTTTTTTCTGTCTTGGTACAATATTTTCTACTGCTCTCAACTCTTTCTATTTGGAATTATCCAATCTTTTCCAAGCTCTGAGTCAAACCACGGAGAAATTTGGGAAGGGGATGTTTCATTCTGTTCACGTGGCACGCTTGAGGCTTCAAAAAAAGCAATGCCATTACCAGCAATGTGAAAAAGGTTGTACGGACTGGTTGGTGCTGCTGCCCCCACCAGCTCGGCCTGATCAGTAGTTTTCCATAGTTGTAAACTCTAAAGAAACTCTCCAGCTATGCTAGGCATTGAACAAAATGAGAAATATATCCAATCAAAGAGATTGGACCGTCCTTTCTGCGCATTTAATTTTAACGTTAGGTGAAGAGACATATCTCCATTTCTTCTTTATCCGAACTTTGGCTTATGACTCTTTCCTTTCCTCCCATCACCATTCACAACCAAAAAAATAATGGAAACGATGGGTTTTTCCAACATAAAGTGTTGTACTAATCTATTAAAATAGTAATTTAAAAGTAACACATTTGGGGAAGGCCAGTGAGGTGGAGGTAAACCCACTAAACCGGCAGGTCTTAAACCTCCATGACCAGGTTCAACCTCTTTGTCTTGAGACCAGAAAACCAGCAGGAAGCCATGAGGGTAAAACAACAAGAAGATTCACAAATTTTTAGCCCATTGTTTGACAAGATGACAATTTACCTGCCAAAAGGATAAAATTTAACAGGAAGAGGAAAACGAACCTGACCCATCTTTTTTTTTTTCGCTTCTTTTTCCTGACGGGTTTTAACTCTTTTTCGTATTCCCATTGCTCTATCGCTCTCTCCACAGCAGGAGGAGCAGACCAGTAATGATTCACAATAACAATGTGCTGAGATTTGGAACAGGACAAGGAAAGGACAGGTACATCTTTACTTGGGGGCAAGACTACGTATGTGCCCCCACATATAGATTGGCCATGGAGAAATGAGAATCGATCAAATGCAATGAACATTGCATATGCCTTTATCTTCTCCAACAAGAACGGATCATCACATTGCCCCCTCCCTTTTTCTTTTCGTTTTTCTTTAAAACCTTCACTGATAACGAAAACATGAGTTTTCCTCACGCCATCACATATGAAACAAAACACTTTTCTCTTCTCTGTCTACAGTTGACGTACACTTCACACAACTGGGTAAATATGATGCAGAAAAATGTTTATTCTATCTGGTCTGGACCTCGTGGTCCTCTCTTTGTCCTTGTTTCTATCTTTATATGTAAGTTTAAACTTAAAGATTGTGATAGAATCTAATCACAAACGAGCTCTTATAAGAGTTAATTTGTCCTTACAAAACATTTATATATATATATATATATATATTGAAATGATTATATTCAGATGCTAAGTCTAATTAACCTGAAAAAGAGTAAAAACCTGGCGAGGAAAAACCAAGACGCATCTCTGTTTTTTTTTTGAAAAGTAGAATTCATTCATAAAGGAACAAAGCTACAGCCAAAAGGAAGAGAATAGCCTCCAGGAAAAGCTGTACAGACACAAAAATCAGATCTGCAGCAACAAAACCAACCCCTGCCTTCCCCAGAAAAGCAGCATCTCTGTTGACTACAAGTGATTGAGCCATGATTAGCTAATCGAATGGAAAAATAAATGCGGGCAATTCCTGGCGCAGGTTAGCCCCAGCTAAAGGTGCACCAATCCACTAAAGAGAATAAAGAGTGACCTAGGAAATGGACCCAACACTGTTTCCCACCATCGGAGACCAAACATGACACACTTGGGTGGATAATGCGTCCTATCAAATTTACCCCAAAACCACTGATAATCCACCATCTTCCTCTGATAGTGCCTAATGCATGCGCACGTTAGCGCACACTAGTTCTGTAGCTGCTCACATTGCTTTCCAATGATGGCCGTGGCTTCATTTTTAGGGAAAATGTTCTCCTAGATGCTGCGAATTTCTAGATTGAAGCGAAGGACATTGATGGGTGTGACTAAATCCTGATGGACCAAATTATCTTGATATATGCTTGATGATTGACACAAATTCTCTTTGGAGAAAAGGAAAATCCGAAATGCTTTGGCTTGGTATTGAAACTATATATGGTGCATAGCATAATGAGGCTCAAGGAAAATAAAGTATCCCACTATGGATGGATGGAGTAGGATTAGATTCACCATTTAAGATTCCTTGAGAACCTGTCTAAAGTCCAGACCATTCTTTTTATGCCAATCGTACATGGAATTCCCCTTTGCATTAAAACTCACCCTTGAAAAATTCATCTTAATTTTTGCCTTTTAGCAAAATTTACCAATATTTTTTTTGTAATTTTATTTTCTTTTCAAATAGCATTCTAGGACTTCTTTTTTTTCCCCATTAGCACTTTATGAATATTGTTTTACGTCTTTAAAAAAGTTTTATCCATATTTTTACAATTTAAATTTTTCTCAAATAACTGTAAAGTTTTTTTTTTCAATTAACATGTGTGAATAATTTTTGTTTTAAAAAAAACTAGATTATTGATTTTGGGTATTAAAATTATAAAAATATATTTAAATTTGAACAAATACGCTAACTTTGAACCGATAGTTTTTTGGTAATTTATGGGATAAAATTAATAACCTAATTCTTTACAAGAATATAAATTATACATAAAATATTATTAAAGAAACCTACATGTGCTAATTAAAAAAATTATAAAATGTTGTGTACAATAAATTAAAATTAAAATAATAAAAAGTGTAAGTAGCATTTAAACATTCTTTTACTTTTTAAACAATTTCAATCTTCATCCTACACGTGTTTGAGTTGGTCGTCTAGGCTTGAAAATGGAAAATCCATACAATTTTATTAATTTCCCCAAATTTAAACCAAGACCGAAAGAACTTGGAAGTTTTCAAACTGTTGCACCTGTTTAATATAATGGCTGGCTGCTAACGTACACGTTAGATGCAAGAATTTCCCATAATTTCTAACATTCTCGAAGACTTCATTATTGTGTTTGGAATGGAAACCATATTTTTCTAAGATGGACACCGCTGCTATCTGCGTCACTTTACATCATAACATAAATAAATAAATAAATAAATATGTTTTTCATTTAATTTTGATTTTTTTTGCCTTTTTTTCCACATCTTGAGTTTGACAGGTTCATTATCTCACACCTTTTTTTTTAATATTCTTAAAATATTTAAAAAATATAAAAATCTCAAAAATTTTCTCTGTTAGGCTAAATAATATTCAAGGGTTATATTTTTTATCATAAAATTTTTGCCAAACTATCATGTTATATGATAATAGATTAATCGGAATATATATTCATAAATGATATAAAAATAATAACTATATTTTTGTAAATATTTATAATTATTTTAAAATAATAATTGTTATCATGATTATATGCGTTATCACAAGTCAAAACTTAAACTTAATATTGTGCAACCCTATCTTTGGAAATAGAGTTTAAATAAGTTTATAAATTACAGACTTACATCTTCAATTCAAAAGACATACTTGATAGGTGATGAAAGACTTATATTTATAAATTTAAGATCTATCTCATCTATTATTTATGTGATATATGTGACACACGTAATCTTATCGAATGCAATAATTTAAAATGTAAAACCTAATAGTATTTTCTATTAATCTGGATATCTTAACATATTATTTTTCTTTTAAAAAAAATAAAAAACTTAAAATAATTATTTTCTAGCGATAAAACTTTCACAAAATTTTGAGTTAGAAGCAAGATCATGTTATTTATTTGATAGTTGAATAATTTGAATATATATTTATAAATAATATAAAAATAATAAATATTTTTTTGAATATTGATTATTCTTTTTAAAATAATGATTATTATTATGATTAATGTATTAATTTTAAATGCATATTACTATGAATTTCAATGTCTTAGCATACTATTTTGCTTGTGAAGGAATACAAACTCAAGATAATTTTTTTTAAACCACATATCGTTAAAGCAAAACATCTCATGTTTGGCATTTTTTTCCAATTTATTTGATGTTTTACCAAAAAAAACAATCAAACAAATTTGAGGTGAACCGAATTTCAACTTTGATGAGATAAGATAACTTGTCATGATGAAAGAAAGAAATTTGTTCGAAAATTAAGATTAAAGTTTTAATTTTAATATATCTTATATTAAAATTTTAAAATCTTATTATATTGATGTTAAATACTTTTTTAATATGAAAGAAAAAATATTAAATATCTCATGAAGAATTTATTTACGGATATTTAAAAAAAAGAAAGATTTAAGAAAAAAAAGGATGGAAGGAATAGTAAGTAAAGTAAGCATGGACATTTCCCACCAAAATGAATTGACATAGAGAAAAAATTAAATCTTTCTAAATTTGACAATTTAAAAAATCCATCTTACTAAAAAAGGCTCTGAATTTCATGATTTGCATTACCCAACAGTTTCTTAAATAAACAAGTCACCCAAAAATCATCTACCTTCGTGCTTAATGACGAAAATACCCTCAAATTGTAACATTCTACGCATGCTATTGGCCCTTTTCTCCGAACTTCCGTGATCGAATCCCTAGACAAACAAAACCGGTTTTGAGTTTTAACAGTGGAGCTAGCGAGGTTTGACTTTGATATTTCGCATTCTGTAGCGTGGGTGAAATTCAAAATTAATATAATTATATTATATTATAATTTGTAATATTATTAAAAATATATTTATTTGTAATATTATTATTTTATTGAACATATTGTATAATATTATAATTTGTTTTGGTACTTTATTAAAACTATTTTATGATGATATAATTTATTTTTTATTTTATTAAAAATATTTCATAATGTAATAATTTGTCTTTTTATGTATAAATTTTGAAAGATTTTTTCTATTTTTTTCAATAATAATAGTGATTGCAAATAAAATTTATATTATTTTTAAAAATTAAAATAAAATATATACTATTTAAAATTATAAAAATAATATTATATAAAAATTAATAAAAATATAAATATATTAAATTTATATTTTAATAAATAAATATAATTTTAAAAATTAATATTTTATTTTTAATAAAATATTTATAAATTAAATATTATAATATTATTTTATATTTTAATTATTATTTCATTTATATATTAAACACTAAATATTTTTTTTTATAAAATATATTGCACTACGTCCATTTCTAACAATAATCTGTAAAAAACATCCACCGCCGAAGGCCCGACGATTTCATCCTGCTTTTCAGAAATTAACACGTGTAATAGCTTAGTGGATCAAGATGAATCCACCGTTAATAATAGCGTTCGTGGCAATCAGATTGTGCTGCCACGTGTAATCCGATTAAGATTATTTCAAGTTGATGTGGTGATGTAGAATATCAAAGCCCATAAAACATGACTTCATTGACTCTCTCCACGCTATGAAGCTTCTCTCTCTCCCTTTTTTTTTTTAAATTTCCTCGCTCTCTATTACCATTGTGGTGTGGAGCCCAAAACTGGACCTTTGCTTTGCTGGCTTCAAGCTCTCCATTGTTGGTCTTTTGTGGGTCTTGTCTGCTGAGAATTAGAGGGAGAAACAAGAGAGAAGAGCAAGATAGAAAGGAGAGAGAGAGAGTTTTTATAAGTTGTTGGGGCCAAAGCCAAAATCTTTCACATAAAAAGCCCTCTCCTTTTGTAGAAGAAATAAAGAAAAAAAAATCTCATTCCATTTCTCTCTTGTGTGCTTTCCTCCGTCTTCTTCAATTATCTCATCACTAGTTGAAGCCAGCTAAATCAAAAACCAAATCCCAACCTTTGTTTTTTCTCTTGCTGTGATTTTATTGATCCATAGATCTGCTAATTCCAATTTCATGCCCAGATGAAGTTTTTCCCTTTCCTATGTCCAGATCCTCCTTTTCAATTATAAACCAAAGGGGTCAAATAGAAAGGTAAGCTTCTTCTTCTTCTTCTTCTTCTTCTTTTAATATTTAGTATGGGAAATACAAGTTGAATTATGATGCTTATTGGGACTAAAGGGATGTGTGAAACCGGGCTGTTTAAAGTTCTCAATGTGAAACATTAGACCTTCTGGATTTCCTAATGGTAGACCGACTACTTTGTTAGAAAAAAAGAAACAAAAAGTGAGCTTTGACCAATTCCGTTGTTTTCACAAACCCTTCCCTTGTATTTTGTTGATTTTTTCAGCATAAGGAGCTAGTACGGTTGTGGCCTTCCTGTTTAAAGAGGGAACAGTTTCTGTTGTTTGAGCTTAAGTTTAATAACTAAACAAACTGAGAGAGGTGGCTTCTACTACATCATTTATTTGATCTGACAGTTATTCATTTTATAGTTATCAAATTTATTGTACTCTCTAATTGATGCTGTTAATTGCCCCTTGAGGAGTAGTGGAACATATAATTTGTAGTTGTCGTTTTCTTGGTTTAGTTGCTTTTGAGCCTTTATCGCACATTGCGCTATTGCTAATCTTTTGGTGTGCTTTGTTGCTGATATCTGTATAGTGTACAATTATTGTGTTGAGAAGCGAAGGAGGACACGGTTCACTGTTCAGGCTTCTAGCGTATAGTTTGTATTCAGTGGTTGTTTAGATGTGGAGAATTCGGAGGGTTTTTTGGATGAGATGAGGGATGTTATCTGGGTTGATGAACTTTTTGAGGGCCTGTTTTCGGCCAAGGTCAGATCGATACGTTCACACAAGTTCGGATGCTGGAGGTCGCCAAGATGGGCTTTTGTGGTACAAGGACACAGGGCAGCACTTTAATGGTGAGTTCTCAATGGCAGTGGTTCAGGCCAACAATTTACTTGAGGACCAGAGCCAGCTTGAGTCCGGTTGTTTGAGTTCACATGAGTCAGGTCCATATGGTACTTTTATTGGCGTATATGATGGGCATGGGGGCCCAGAGACTTCACGCTACATCAATGATCATCTCTTTCAACATCTCAAGAGTAAGTACTTTTGCCTTTGCTAGGGTTTAGTTTTTGTTGCCATCTATTTACTGATTAAGGAAGCAGAGGAAAGAAGTATTAAATAAGCAGTTGTTTTGGATATAATTAATTGATTAAAAGTAATTAGTGTACTGAACTTGTTGCAGCCACAGTTAAGGGTTTGTTGTTTTGAGTTCAAAAAGTTATCAGTTCCTTTGTATCAGTTTTGTCGTTTTGTGTGTTAATTCCAATTGGTAGCTGTAGAGCCTGGTATAAAATACTAAAAGAAAGAAATAAATAAAATTGCTAAAATAAGAGATATCTCTAGTTGTTCTTTCTTTCCTTCATGCACTTTGGCATTGGTGGTGTTTGTTATTCTGAAATATTTTCTATGTTCAGGGTTCACTTCAGAGCAACAGACAATGTCAGTTGACGTGATACGAAAAGCATATCAAGCAACAGAAGAAGGTTTTTTGTCTCTCGTTACCAAACAGTGGCCTATGAAACCACAAATCGCAGCTGTTGGATCCTGCTGCCTGGTTGGTGTTATCTGTGGTGGAATCCTTTATGTTGCCAACCTGGGTGATTCGCGTGCTGTTTTGGGGAGAGCTGTGAAGGCAACAGGAGACGTACTAGCTGTTCAGCTGTCGGCTGAACATAATGTCTGCATAGAGTCTGTAAGGCAGGAGATGCAGTCATTGCACCCTGATGACCCACAAATTGTAGTTTTGAAGTACAATGTATGGCGTGTAAAAGGTCTCATACAGGTAAGTTTCACTATGCAAACAATTTTTAATTTTAATAGTTTATTTTAATTGGGATTTAATTTTTTTTTCTGGGTTTTAAGTGGGATTTCCTTTCCTTGTTTCTTTGATCCTGTCTTGCTACCTTTGTTCCAAAAGTTAAAACATCTGTAACTTATTGTCCATAATCTTCTTCCTTGGGCCTTATTTGTTAATCTTTGCCATTTTATTATGCAGAATAATCCCTTTCTGTCTAGTTTAGTTAACTGCATGGGTTATTGACTTGTAATTACCAGTAAAATTTGTACCTAGTCTTGGCATACCAGAAGAGAATTTACAATGCTTCACCAACTGAAACTTGTTTGGAATTCCTTTCAATCTTTAATGTTCTTGGCTTTTGTCATTGTTCCTGTGGACGTTTGCTATGTCACAGTTCATGTTTCTTTGTCATCCTCTCTGGGCCAGGATGTTAAATATCAAACCTTGCAATCATTTCTCTTTGCTTGCTAAAGCTGGAAATTTCTTGAGTCTTTATGCTCTGCTTTTGTGACATGACAAGCATATGCTATGGCTTACAAAACAGAAAAATTATTATGAATATATCCTCTACTATAAGCTGTATTGATCAATGTTAGACATTCATCTCAAATAAACTAATCATTGACTCTACTCATTTTTGTGCAGAGAACTCAACTAAACTCATCCATGCTATTACATGGCATCGGTCCACATTGTCTAAACCTCCAAAATGAATTGATGTAGAGAAAAAAAAAATCTTTCTAAATTTGACAACTTAAAAAATCCATCTTGCTAGAAAAGGCTCTGAATTTCATGAATTGCTTTACCCAACAGTTTGTTAAACAATCAAGCCACCTAAAAATCATCCACCCTCATGCTTAATGACGAAAATACCCTCAGAATGTAACATTCTAGACATGCTATTGGCCCTTTTCTCCGAACTCCCCTGATCGAATCCATAGACAAGCAAAAACAGGTTGGGTTTTAACAGTGAAGCCATCGAGGTCTGACGCTGTTACTCCGTTTCTAACAGTAACCTGTAATAACGACCACCGCATAGGCATGAGAAGTAAAATGAATCTGATGGCACCTTGCATTACTCAGGCTAATTATAACCTGCAAGTTCATGTGGAATTGTCTGTTGTTCTGGCATCCCTTTATTCATTTATGGACCAAACAGGAACCTTCTTTTCCATACCACACCACCCAGAGCTCTAAATCCTTGCAAAATATGGTGCTATTGCCAAAATCCCAGTTTAGAGAGAGAGAGAGGGGCAGCCTAAAACTTTCAAAGGGACAGATTTGTCCATGTAGCAGTAAATGACACTGACAGACAAGCTTAAACCTTCTGCTTTTGTAAATTCCTCCACTTAACAACTCATTAAAGACCTTAAACATGTGGTAGGTAACACAACTATACTCCCGTTATTAGAGACTACAGAGAATTGCAAGGCAGGAAGGAGCAGTTAAAAAAAAAAACAAGGATACCTAAGGAAAAGACATAACTCTCTCTCTCTCTGGGGTTGTTGCGATGGTCTGGTCGCTGTCCTTTTACTACTAATGAACTATAGTGCATTTGACTCCTCTTTAACTCACAAGACTGCCCAATGGACATATCTGCTTCAAAAATCTGTCCTAAATTTGGCGGAAATATTTTTTTAATCTTTTTATTGCACTGAAAAGGATATAGTGGGTGCTTGCAATTGTTGCACACCAATTTTATAGTGTAAAAATACTAAACACTAGAGCTGTCCCTGCTCTCTCCTTCTCGAGCCCCTACCTTTTTTACCTTACCATTTAGTCTCTTTCCTGGCCTTTACTCTGTCATCTACTGCTCTACTTACTCTTTCTCTCATTTCACTCTTCATGATATTTAGTTTGTCTACTAATCTCAAACTAATTATAGTGTTTTAACAGATAATTATCAACATTTCAGCACAGGAAAAGAATTTTTTCCCCTCTCTAGAAATAAAGGTAAAAAGACAATAGGAGGAGGAACCACCTCCGTAGAATTCTTTTCGTATGTGGGTGCATGGTGCCAAGAGATGAAATGGGAAAATATAAAACTTCTGCAGGAGCTAGGTTTCAGGAAGGAAACCAATTTTTTTTTCTTATCAAAAGATGAAGTGGTTTATTCTAAAAATTTCCCAAAAGCTACATTTTCCTTCTTTGCTTCTCTCAAACCTTTGCAAAATCTAACTCATTCTTCCATTTTGTTACAACCCCACCTCCTTTTTATCAGAAAAGAATACTTATCGATTCCTCCAAAAGATCACTTTTGTTTACTTTACCCTAGCCCCATATATTCAAAAGCAGTAGCTTCTACGCCTGTTGAAACCAGAGAAAACACCTCCAGGCTTTAGCAAGAGAGATGGGCTGTGTTGCTTCTAGACTAGAGGATGTGTCAATCTGTAGAGAAAGAAAACGCCTTATAAAGCTAACAGTAGATAGAAGATATGCACTTGCAGAAGCACATTGTAGGTACTGTCAAGCTCTTTATGCAGTGGCAGCTGCTATTAAGCTCTTTGTAGCTCACCATTCGTCACCTTCTTCACCTTTCCTCATCACTTTTCCTCCACCTTGTCCACCTACACCTTCAGCTACAGACCAAAATGTTATAATCAACCCAATGTTCCTTTAACAAAGACCTTAAGAGTCAACTCATAAAGCCATTGCTTGCGAGTCTTGTGATTCTTGAACAAGCTCAGGTACTTTGGAGGAAGAGACTAAAGAAGAGGTTGTAAGAGGAGAAGAAGAAGAACAACCTTGTGGGTACTTTTATATGCAAATGCCACCGCCAATGCCATTACCACAAGGAGATTTAGGTTGGGACTTTTTTAATCCATTTGATGTTGTTAGACCAGAGATTATAAGTGGATATAACAGGTGTTCTGATGATGATTTAAGAGCGGTGAGAGAAGACGAAGGGATACCAGAGCTAGAAGAGGTAGGAGATAGCAAAGAGGAAGAGAAAAAAGGCTGTCTTTGTTACAGAAAAAGATAACTAGCTGCGGGGAGCATGAAGAGAGTGAGAATGGTCTGATCAAAGTAAAGGAGGAGACTCATGTGAGCCAAGGAGAGCAGAAGGGGCTTACAGTTATTGACAGCCCAGAAAAGGGGAGGGAGCTTTTAGAAGCCTTGAAGGATATTAAGGATCTTTTCATTAGGGCTTACTATTCAGGGAAGGATGTCTCAAGAATGCTAGAGGCTAATACGGTTCATTTGCAATCTGGTTTGGAGGAAATCAAAGGTGGTTGCTTTTCTTTTTGCCCCTTGACACATTTTGAGCCTCACTAGTGTTCTGTCTTTATTCGCAACATTCTCTCTGCTTTTTAATCTCCACCAAGCTGGTTTTGAAGAATATTTAGGTGGGTTTATTTTGTTCTACGAAAATTGTTAATTTGCCTTTGAAGTTATCTTCTGCTTGAAATTTGTGGATTATATGAGAAAAAAGAGGAGGACAATGTGGCCACAAGGAATTTCTCTTGTATGGTCTCAGGCTAGCTTTGCATGAGCCTTGGTTTTGAATTTAAGCCAGCTTTTCTCCAAGGTTTAGGACATAATATTTTTTTAATTGGGATTTAATTTTTTTTTCTGGGTTTTAAGTGGGATTTCCTTTCCTTGTTTCTTTTGATCCTTGTCTTGCTACCTTTGTTCCAAAAGTTAAAACATCTGTAACTTATTGTCCATAATCTTCTTCCTTGGGCCTTATTCTGTTAATCTTTGCCATTTATTTATGCAGAATAATCCCCTTTCATGTCTAGTTTTAGTTAACTGCATGGGTTATTGACTTGTAATTACCAGTAAAATTTGTTTACCTAGTCTTGGCATACCAGAAGAGAATTTACAATGCTTTTTCCACCAACTGAAACTTGTTTGAATTTCCTTTCAATTTCTTAATGTTCTTTGGCTTTTGTCATTGTTCCTGTGGACGTTTGCTATGTCACAGTTCATGTTTCTTTGTCATCCTCTCTGGGCCAAGATGTTAAATATCAAACCTTGCAATCATTTCTTTTTGCTTACAAAAGCTGGAAATTTCTGAGTCTTTATTCTCTGCTTTTGCACATGCGTGTCTAACATTCAGTTATTCCATTGTTATGATTACCCCGCAAAATTCGCCCTTTATCCTCCTGCTATACTTTTCTATTTTGTGACATCACAAGTATATGCTATAACTTACCAAACAGGAAAATTACTATAAATATATCCTCTACTTGGAGCTGAATTTGATCAATGTTAAACATTCATCTCATATAAAGTAATCATTCACTCTGTTCTTTTTTGTGCAGAGAACTCAACTAAACTTATCCAGGCTATTACATGGCATCGGTCCACATTGTCTAAGCCTCCAACTTGCAAGAGTCTTGTGGCTTCCAGTTCGAAAGGTTCTTCGGTATGGACTGAATATAAGAATGATCTTTTTGATGAATATGGAGGAATGGATTCAGGAAGCCATTCGCTAACACTAGGAAGACTCTATGCATGGGAAAAGAAGCTTTATGAAGAGGTTAAGGTAAACCATTGCCTATCAATATTGTTTTTGCAACGTTAATGAGCAGATAATAACAACTTTGGTTTACTCTTTTCAAGTTGGTAATGGTGGATTCTGGCTTACAAATCAGATTCATGTAAAGCTACCCTATTATACTTCCACCTCTTATTTCCATCATGGTGTTGAGAACTAGCCCTGAATATAACATCACAATCACAATATCGAGAACTAGTTCTGTATAAGACTTTCTGATGAATTAACTATATAAATAAAATGAGCTGTAAGTATAGAAAATGGGCTCCAAATAAAAGAACTCTTGCTTTATATGACAGGCTGTAAATATTATCAAACTAGTTAAACCATTATGTAGCAATGGTGTTGAAAGACACTTCTAACTGGTGAGTCTAGAAGGAATTCTTGGTTCCAAATTCCGAAAGGATAGAATGTTGGTGTCCTACCCCGCATATGCTCGTGTCACTTAAGTTCTGCACCAAATAAAACTGCGAAAGATTCAGAAAAGAGATGGCCAACTTTTTCTTTGCTTATATTGTTGATCTTTTGTTTCTACTTATCTGTCTTGGCATTTGACATGTTAACTTACAATAGGCTGGAGACTGCACACGGAAAATCTACGAGAGAAAATGTTCTCGACTGAGAAACCAGGATGTGAAGGGATATGATGAGCTAGCCATGGACAAAACCAGAGCTGCAGTAAAGGATTTATATGCTAGGATCTTGATTGCAATTCGAAGTGCTGAATCCATCTCGAAGAGAATTCAGAAATTAAGAGATGAAGAACTACAGCCTCAAATTATTGAACTGTTAAAAGGGTAGGTCCTAATCTTCAAAATCCAGCAGACTGCCTTGTTCATTTTCTTCTGCAATTCCCTTGGAATTTGATTCTACTTTTATTTTCTGCAGCCTAACACGAAGCTGGAAAGTTATGCTTGAATCCCACGAAACCCAAAACAAGATCCTTTTGGAAGTGAAATCTTTTGCCTGCCCCACATATGGAAAATTCTGCAATGATTCTCACCGACTTGCTACGCTTCAGCTCGAGGCTGAGCTTCAAAATTGGCGTGCTTGCTTTAAAGAGTATGTTGCAGCTCAAAGAGCATACATTGAAGCTCTTCATGGTTGGCTAACCAAGTTCCTGGTCCCTGAAGTTGAATTCTATTCCAGAGGACGGAGTTCTGCTGCGCCATATGGAGCTAACGGACCTCCACTTCTTGTGATATTCTATCATTGGTTAAGTTCCATGGAGGAGTTGCCAGATAAGGCAGTCACCTTCTCATTGAAATGCTTCTCCAAGGATGTAAGGGCTCTGTGGGCTCAGCAAGGGGAGGAACAGCAACAGAAGAGGAAAGTCGATGGTATGGCAAAAGAACTAGACAGAAGGACTATGGCATTCCAGAAGGCAGAAACCAGGTTTCTGGAGTCCAAGCTTACAGATCATAAATCCGAACCAGAGATGGAACAGCGGAATGAATATCTGACAGAGAAGAAGGATCAGTTGGATATGTTCGGAAAGAGGTTGGATGTGGAAAGGGAGAAACACCACAAACACATGCAAGAAACACAAAGAATCATCTTAAATGGATTTCAGACAGGATTTTCTGCTGTTTTTGAGTCCTTAATCGGATTCTCCAGCGCTTCTTTAAAGATGTACAATGACCTCATCACTCGAAGTGAAAACGCTGAAAAAGATGGGAACCTATCATATATAGAGGGCTCCCAGGTTGAGGAAAACGGCAGCAGATGACAGAAAGTGAACAAAGAGTTTTAAGAATCTGAGGTTAATGGTTTCTGCCTTTCTGTAGTCTACTTTGTATATTACATCATGTCGAAGCAGCTCGCTGAGACAAATTTATTTATGTTTCTGTGTTTTCGTTTCTGATGAATAGATAATTGTTCATTATCACTAGATTTCTAATGTCTGCTGAAAATTATTTTGCGAGATCTTTAAATTTTCGGGTTTCCTATTCTTTTCTGGTTAGGACTGATTAAGTGAGAGGGCACTTTGTCTGAGCAACGAATCTCTTGGGATTGCATCCATTTTCAATGAATTTGTATTTAGTGCTAACTTTGACCTGCAGAATGCCCGAGACCTGTACCTTTTGAGATTCTTTTCTTCTTTATTTTCTGTTCAACTGACCAAGTCCAAGGGTGATGATTAGAATTTTGGCTTGTGACCCTTCTGCAAGTTTTGCATTTTGAAACAAATAGAATATTTTGCAATCTTAATACATTAGGACATGCAGGCTTATGGGCATTTTGCATCCTAGTACATAAAGAACGTTTCAGTCTCGACAAATCAATTCATAAGATAAGGACATGGCTTGTTCTATTATTTATAATTTGCCGGCAAAAGCACAATTTCTGCTCACATTTGTTGAACGGGACTCAATACAAAAGGGGTATCATGCCGGCATCAGACGTAAAGTTGGCACCAGTTCTGACGATCAAAGTACCTTGTTCTAGAAAGTATACGTTACTGCTCTTATGGACACAGCAGAAGTATTATTTGAGACTGCTAAAGACAGCAAAATTCAAAGATACGAACAGGTTTCCTTCGACGCAATCTCAGACACAACTACAAGAACTACAAGAATTGTCTTCTCCATTCCACTCTTCACTTTGTATTTGATTTCACTCTGCCATCATCTAACATAATTCCACAGTGCATGGATGCAATAAGAAAGAAGCACGCTCATTGCTACGATGTCAGTAATACAAGACCAACAAACTTTTTAGTATGCATGCATCAAAGTAATGGGGCTACCCCATCAATCAAAAGAAAATTTTACATGCTGGAACATAACCTTTTTATCAGATTTTCAGAGGGATTGAAGTTTCACTATCTTCTATTTGTAGTTTTGTACAATATGCAATGATACACATCCTAAAACAGCTTGGATTATGATCATGCAAATGAATAATTGCAGGTTTTACAATTTAAATTACAAAAACATTCTCTTATTAGTCCTACCTTAGATACAAAGAGACCAAGAATTGAGAGAACAGTATAAATTCACTAACTACAGTAGCTGGGGAGTGTATTCCAAGAAATGGGACTACGTCTACCTGCAACCAGTTTTCAACAGCTGATCCCACCACTGCACCAGCAACAAGCCCCCCTATTGTTATTACTGTAGCCTTACCTGAAAAGAGAAAAAAAAAAAAAAAAAGGGAAATGACTTCAGATATTTTCATCCAAACTGAAGTTCAAACTAATTTGAAATTTCGCACAACATATGCAGTCTAAAATATCGGCATGCTTTGGCAGAAAGGTTCATAAAATCCCAAATGGTGAACTTCCTTTTGCTTTAAAGGACTTCACAGAAAAGCCTCATTTCCACTAAGGAAAAGCTTAAAGAAGGTAGCTCAAAGAGAGAAATGAACCAAAAATTCTGACAAATCATTAGAAAGGGAAGCAGAACCAGTGTCAGCAATGTAGAATGATTATATAAGCACTAGAAAATCATCCTCTATGCATGATAGGAGGGAATTCAAAACTCTTCCAGTAATAAATTTTCACAAGCATACCCTCCATAAACTGCTGAATGAAATTAAATGACTTGAAACAATCATTAATTTGACCTGAACCATAACAACATTTGCAGTAAAATTGCCAGCATCATATATGATGTTTTCACTTGGTAACAGATTGCAGCCCCTCTCCCCCACAGAGGGTTTTGCGTCTCTTCTCTCTTACTCCCCTACTTTCCTTTGATTAAGATGAAAAAACAACATAAATAGCAACAGCTGGACTTTAATATTTAACAAAAGTAAAATATAATTAAAATTCTATTGCAAGCAATAGAACCCATATGCAAGAAATCTCATTACCTAGCTTCACGTTCTTTTTGGTCATGAAATATAGGGAAGCTCCAAAGCTACTTGCTAAAATAAGCCCAGGAACGTCAGGTCCAGCATAAGGAATCCCAGTCGATGTAGAAGCTCCATTTACATAAGTCAGAACCATAAGAGCTCCATATACACCAGCTTGAATGCCCAATTCACCTGTAGATGGTGTTTCAACTGAAACAGGTAATTTCTTAGCAGTTGTCTGCACCCACTGAGGCATTGATCCCATTCTGGGAGGATTAACAGGTTTAACATCTGCATATCGAATGCTTCTATCCACAACTTTTCCTGCTCGGCGTTGAGTTAAGCTCCGCATAAGCAACATGTCATATGCAGCCTCAACCTAAAACACAATCCATAATACTAAGAAAATAAAACTACACAGCCTTCGGAGAATTAATTCGCTCACTGGAAAAATAAATAATTCTGATAACAGAGACAACGTAGAGTTAACAATGATCCAAAAAGCAACCACTGCATACTCTTCATCTAGAAGATCTCAGTTAAGTGTGAACTTGAATAGATAAGCCACATTAAGCATCATCATTTCACTTCATTGAACAAATAACAATACTTCTTTAATCTAAAATATGGGACATGCTATCCAGGCACTATCCTAATACATAGAACAATAACAAGTGGGAAATCAAATACCATAGAGAACAATCATCAGAAATTGGCACATCAATATCAAATCTAACAATGGACACAAAGTAAAAACTAGTAGAATCTATATTTGAAAACAGAATAATTGTCAAATCTACAAATTACGCATAACAGATAAAAAAGCTAACAAGTTCAAGAAACTTTCGATAAGCCCATGCAATATCCAGGAGCCAAAATTCAAAATTTCTACACCTAAATTCATAAATATCCAAAAATTCATCATCCAAAACCTCAAATTTTACTTACACAACACTGAATTTTAACACAAATACAAATAAGCTAGTTAGTCCAACACCAAGAAAAAAATTTTCAACATTCACACAAAAAGGATTCAAATTTATCACCTAAATCTATTAAAGTCATTAAATTTCAAAACTGAAAGAAGAAACGGCAATGAATAACCTGGGCAATAGCTTCCTGGTCATCCTTGATAGAGGCAACAATCGAATTCTTGGCGCGAAGAATATCCTCAAAAGAGGCACTTTCGGAGACTCCGAGGAGCTTGAGAGCGTTCTCAACAGACATCTCGAACGGAGCCGAGTCGTCAGCTCGTGAACCGGCTCGAGAGGCTAATGTTCGCCGGAAGTGGACGATTGTTGCGGCTCTCCACGGCTCGGTCTTTGTGGGTTTTAAAGAAGAGTGGGTTTGGTTAGGGAGGTGGACCGGCGGCCTGGGGATAGGGGAGCCGGGAGTGAGACGGTTGGGCCGGACGGAGAGTGTGGCTGCAGCCATTGCGGCAAGAAATGAGAAAAGCTTTGATATTTTTCCTTTGTTTTTTTTTTTGGCAATTTTTGGACAAGAATGTAAGGTGAATTTTATCAAAGCATTGTGTGCGTCTTGCTGGTGAGTGTGTGGTCACTTGGTGGGGACCGTTGGATTGTCTGACTGACTGATTCTTGTAATATTTATAACTTCGCTCTTTTTTTTTGTTATAAAATACCAAAAATTGCTTTTATTTAATTAAAAAAATTTCAACCCAATTTTTTAAACAGAAGCAAGACACTTGAGTCAGGCCAAGGAGGAAAAATCTGTGCTAGTAATACATATAGTTACAAGACTAAAATTTGTGGCCAAGAGAGTAAGGAGTGAGCACTGTGTACACGTCTCTGTTTACCAAACAGACACTTAAACAAACAAGAGAGAGAAGGAAGCGTCATCTGTGGCAGGGTAGTCAGGCAGTTGAAAGGGCGTTACTTGACAAAAGAGGAACAGCAGCATCAGCAAAAAGACATGTTGGCTATGAGTAAATGGTTCACGCTGACACCTTTTATCTCAAACAGGTATGGTAAGAGAGTTGGGTTTTTTGCCAGAGCTGATTCTGTTGAAGCCCATGCCAATGGAGGAGACAATAGCATCAAAAGCAACGACAAGAAGAAGAAAGTTGTTGTAGTTGGCTCGGGTTGGGCTGGTCTCGGTGCTGCTAACCATCTCTGCAATCAGGTTTTTTTTTTTTTAATACTGCTTATAGAGGAGAATGTTTAAAATATTCACATGCACATGTACGTACATATACATAAACCTATAAAATCAAAATTCAATAAAAATCATGACATTAACTTCCAGCTATAGCAAATATCAAGCTTTTTCTTTCATAAGCTTACTTTTAAAGTTATTTAGTCTATTTCTAATGAGTTCTTCCAATCTAAATGATAATTTTTTAATGATAAAAATACAGTATTTATTTTTAAAAAAAAAATTACTTTGAGTTAGGACTTTATTTTATAAGCAGAATCCTTTCCATCAAAGAGATACTGTTATTTCAAAATTAGAGAATTCAAAAGATAATAGGTAATTATCATAATCTCATTCAAATAATGAGTAGTTATAACAATCCCATTAAAACCATATCACTTATCATAGAACTAAAAGTTAAGGCCATTAAAGCTAATGTTATTTTTAATTTTAAAATTAAAAAATTTTAACATTCTCCCACTTGGTCCAAACTTTTATAACACAATTATTTTTGTAACATAATAGGCTTATTCCCTATATGCTTAAACAAAAAAAATGGAATTACATGAATTATAGGGGTAATTCGTTTTATAAATAAGTATTACCTTTCATGTATTACAATGCAATTTTTCCTTTTTCTAGATAAACTTCAATGCAGATATGCTTCAATTTCCGATGTTATAACATGGAAGTTTTCTCATTCATAACACAATGTTTAATGCCAACATTATAATGTGAAGCCATCAAACTATAAAAAATACTATCATTTAAATGAATTTTGAATAAACCATCATACATTGTACCATTTCCAACAACGATTGCATTTTTGAATAAATTAAAGGATGTTCCAAAAAAAGTTAAAAGGAAAAACCCATAGGTACAAGTCTTGAAACAAAAATTAGAATTTTAGAAAAACTTGGAATGTAAAAAGTTCATTCTAAATCAAAAACAAAACCAATTGATAAAATTAGTCTATACATTTCAACAACTTCCATGCGTGAAGGCTTTCGATTTTCAGAATAGATGTTGCATTAACTCTTTGTCAGTTTCCTTAAGTTTAGAAAACTCGCATGGTTTTGGAAACATGAATTGTAGAACCAGAATCAATCCACCAAGTGTTATAAGAAACATAAATCATATTAGATTCATAACACACACAAGATATGAGATTATCTTTCTTTTCAAGTCAAACCTTCTTTTTAAGACAATTTTTCCTCATGTCTCTCTTTTTTTACAAAAGAAACATCTAGATTTGTCTTTCATTCCAATATGGGTAGATCTATTCGACTTGCTAGTTGCATTCAATTTTCTCTTTCCTTTTTTGTTAAAGGCTTGCTTATTATTTCCTATTACCAGATATGCACTTTCACCCATTTCCTGAATCAATCTTACTTCCTTTTGAACACATATGGTCAAAAGTTCATTAATTAACCATTTATCCTCATGTGTGTTATAAGATATTTTGAAAGCATTATATTGAGATGGAAGAGAGTTCAAGATAAAGTGTATTAGGAAATCATCAGAAATCTCCATCTTCAAGGACTTTAATTGAGCAACAATATCCCTCATTTACATAATGTGCTCGCGGATGCCTTTAACGCCAGTGAGCTTCATCGATGTCAAATTGCTTATTAAGGTGCTAACAAATGCTTTATCATAAGACTCAAATTGCTCATCAATAGGCTTCATTAGATCCTTGACATTCTTACAATCAAGTATCGACCCACGAATACTAGTCATAATGTGAGATTTGATAAACATCATACTTAAATGGTTTGATCGTTCCCATCGTTCATACAATGCTATTTCAACTTGAGGACTAGTACTTGTAGGCACAGTAGGCTCATCCTTAAGAAGAGCATAGTCAAAGTCAAAGCATCTTAAATGGAGAAGAACACTTTTTTTCCACCCTTTATAATTGTCACCACTCAAGTAAAGAATTTTATCATTAGAAACCATCAAAGTTTGATCAACTGCAAATAAATAAATAAGTAAATAAATATGATTACTTAATAATATATGAGGCATAAACCATCAATTATAAAGATAAGTTTACTAATGTAAGATAAATCAAAATATACATGAATCGACATGTCATCAAAATCTACTTGTGGGCAAAGATTCTAACACATAATGATTCATTAACTTTTACGATGAAACTAAAAATTATTAATATTTCTTAATACCTGTGGGCTAATTAAGAAATAAAATAATTTTTATTTCATCCTAATTAATCATGAAAATATAATAATTTTCCTGTGGGGTAAAATAATTATATAAACATGTTTAACTAGAATATGATGTCATTTAAACTTGATGTGACCCAAATAAATAATATATATTTTAATGTATATCTTATCATAATTAAGATGCTGTGACTAATATCAATTATTTAAATATATACGATCACATGACGTCACTATAATAATCAAGACAAACATAAATTAAATATCAATTAATTTATTATACTAATAATGTCTTGATCAAATAAAAATAAATAAGTAAGCTTAATTTTGACTAATTAAACTCCTTCCATGATTAATTTAGTCAAACAAATTAGATCTAGAAAACAAAATTAGATCCAAAATCAGTTTCATTTAAATTAGTTTACCTTTTCTAGGTTTATTAGGCCATTAGTTTTGAACACATAATAGTCTATTCAAATTAACAACCAATAAGTTCAAACAAAAACATAAATAGATTAGGGCCAATATCCATTTATTTCGAGCCAAACAAATTGTATAAAAGTAAACACAATATTTGTGTATTTTTGACCTAGACCAATAACATAAATATACTCAGCCCAATACTGTGTACTTTGACCCAGACTAATAGCATAAAAAGACAAAACTTAATATTCTTTATTTTGGTACAAACTATAAATCTAAAATTCTGATCTAGATTATCTAATTAAACAAACCTAGTAAAATGCATTAGGTTGTATAACAAACATGGAAATAGACCCATTTGGTGAAGTGGTCCAAGACATAAAAAAGGAAGAGTTTATGAATTTCTTTTAATTAAAAAAAAACACTCACTTTGGGGCTCAAACATATAAACAAAGCAAAAAATATTTATTTTAAAAAGTAAAATATATATGTCATATATAAGATTCAAATAATTTAAAAACATAACAAAGATATATCATAAATGCATTTGGCTCATTATTTCTGTAAATAGTTTTCTAAAATACTATTTAAAAAAATTATAAATATACAATTAGAAGTATATCTCAAATATGCTAGACATAGATTATTCTCACTCTGATACCACATGTTAAATATATTCACATGCACATATATGTACATATACATAACAATGAATAATAGTAGAAGCAGAAATAAATCAATATGAGTAAATATCAACTATTATTTGATAACAGTGCATCTTTCTTCATTGCAAATAAACCCACCAAATCAAAATTCAATAAAGATAACGACACTAACCTCCAACCATAGCAAATGTCAAGCTTCTTCTTTTATAAGCTCAACTTTAGAGTTATTTAGTCTATTTCTAATGAGTTCTTCCAACCCAAATGGTAATTTTTTAATGATGATAATACGGTATTTGTTTTTCTTTTTTTTAAAAATGACCTTGAGTTGAGACACATACGTTTATTTTATAAGCAGAATACTTTCCATCAAAGAGATCTTGTCATCTCAAAATTAGAGAATTTAAAAGATAATGGATAATTATCATAATTTCAAATAATGGGTAGTTATCGCAATTCTATTAAAACCATATCACTTATCAGTTAAGACCATTAAAGATAATATAATTTTTAATTTTAAAATTAAAAAATTCCAACAAAAAGCTTGTCTTGAAGCAACTTTTAGTTTAGTTGAAACGTCATATGAGTTGCTGATATTTTGTTTCAGGGATTTGATGTCACTGTTCTTGATGGTGGTGATGGTCTTGGCAATCCAGATAATGTCGGTATCCAAGGTAAACCAAGATGATTCTTTTTCTTTTGTTGTATTTTCAAATTGTTCCAAAATTAACTTTCATGTTGGTTGTCTTCTGCATGATCAATTTATACAATGTAAGCAAATGACAAAAACTCCATTTTCTGATTACTTTGTTCGGAGGAGATAAACTGCCATTGTCAGGTAAAAACGAAAAAGATACAACAGAAGGCACGGTTTTTCATTGATAAGGGTGGCTGCAAATGAATGTTGATGCTGAGCTTTTCACTGTGAACATCATTTCACATGAGTACTATTATCTATGGAAATATTATGGCTAAGTTAGCAGAAGTGCAAATGTTATACACAATGAACCAAAATTTTCTTTGTTCCTAACTTTGAGGCCCAAGCTGGTATAAGACTTATGGCATCTGATCAAAATACTTTCCTTAAATTTGATTCTCTATTGTGTACTGGAATGATTAATGTTGCTCCTCGATAATGATTTGTTTATCAGATTCTTTGGTTGAAGTTGAAACCTGATTTCCTGTTTGAACCCCATTTTTTTTTTGCTGGGTTAGGGTTTTGGTATCCTTATCAAAATATATTTAGCCTGGTCGATGAGTTGGGTATCAAGCCCTTCACAAGCTGGACAAGATCTGCACAGTATTCAGGAGAAGGGTTGGAGGTATTTACTATCAGTTTGCTCTATCAGTTTCTTTGCTGAACAGAGTAATCTTTCCAACTAATTTAAGAGTTGTTATAATTGCATCCTTCAATAATTTTTTGTATCTGTTTGTAACTGAACTTGCAACTAGAGAAAACTTTTCTCATCATTGTAGAAGAATGATTGATGAAATGTAATAACTCAAAGAGAAAACAATATCTCCTGGAATTATGAAGCTCGAATAAATTTGCCTTGTCTAAACAGATTTACTATCATTCTGCAGGTTGAATTTCCAGTATACCAGGAACTCTCTCAATTGCCAACTCCATTGGGAACCTTATACCACACTCAAGTATGTTCTTAGTTGCATCTCCATGTTTTATTTGTCAGTCTGCAAAGTCAACGTTTGCGTTGATTAACATTTGCAAATTGCACCATTATTTGCAGTTTGCCCGGCTCCCTTTGGTGGATAGATTAACATCACTTCCTCTGATGGCTGCAGGCAAGTAGTATGAATATGATTCATTGTCTTTCAAAAAAGTAATGGTGCTTTTCCAATGAGTGGCGATTACATGTTCCTTTGTTTTTCTAATTACAATTCTCTTCTTTTTAATTGAATACTAGACTGATTATTTTTATGTGTGCTCAGATTGTACCTGGACATTATAAATAAACTTTTATGGCAATCTTTCTTTGTTTTCTATCAATTTCCTGCCATCAACTCAGCTGCTCCTTCTTTTTGCAGTAATTGACTTTGACAACACCGATGTTGCCTGGAAAAAATATGATTCAAGTAAGGATTTACAGTAGTAGAATCCAGCATTGAATGATTAGGTGTTACTTATATTAAATGAATCAAAGATGAATTTTTCAAATGCCTTATTCAGAGGTTTAACTGGTAGTTACTGCAAGGGAGCTTTTTAAACAATTTGGATGCTCAGAGAGGCTCTATCAGGATGTTTTTGGTCCATTACTTCAAGTGGGTTTGTTTGCTCCAGCAGAGCTATGTAGTGCTGCAGCTACTCTAGGGGTGCTATATTATTTAATTCTTGCCCACCAGGTTTGATTGTTTAAATTCTTCTCTAGAAATATTTTGACCTCCGGGAAGGGATTTAATAACTATGTCAATGTGTGTTTAATTCCAGCATTGATCAAGGAAATCCATAAAAAACAGTGACAGATGAGGCTTACTGGACCCTTAATCTGCAGAGTATTTTCAGCAAAACTCGCATTCCTGTCACATGTAGTTGAAAAAATTTCCTGATCTTTGCTGAGATTCATATTTTAGTGTTCTAACTTTTGTCAATCTCAGCCCCTATTCATATCTTCTGTCCCTAACTTAACCATATGAAAATATCTCCCTTCCTCTTGCATTGTCATTCTGATCTTTTATTTGCTATTTACTCAAATTGACTCTCTAAAGTTTTATTTGATGGATGGTTGTAGAAACATTTCGATGTAGTATTTTGTCGTGGGACCACTAGGGAGAAGATTTTTGAGCCATGGGTGGAGTCTCTGAAGGCTAAAGGTTGTGAGATGCTGGAGGATAAAAAGTTGACTGATATCTTCTTCAATGAGGAAACAGGTTGCATAACTGAAGTAGTTTGTGGTAAGGAGACCTACAGTGCTGATGCAGTTATCTTGGCTGTTGGGATTGCCACACTTCAAGAAATTATCAAGAAAAGGTATGCTATTCTGGACTTTCCTTACTTAGGATTCATTTTCCTGTAATATATGCTGTAAATTTGAAACTGAAACTCCTAGTTTGAGTTTAATTTAGCTTTTAAATTACGTTGAAAGTATGCTCAGTGTCCTAATTTTTAATTTTTTTTCTTAACCAGATGGTTATCTAGGCTTTTGTATTAACTAGACTAGGTTCTGCTCTAAACCTTTCATAGAGTTTTAGAGCTTCAGTTGACCTCTGTTTTCTGCTATCCTGTTTAACTGGCAGTTGAGTACTGTTTAGTGCAGCATTGTATACACGGGAAGAGTTTCTGAAAGTTTTGAACCTGGCTGGCATAGATGTGGTTACTGTCAAGCTGCAGCTGGATAAGAAGGTGCATGTACAGCTATTCTTCTCTGTATTCTTCTTTTTTTATTCCCTTATCTTCTTTCCCACATTTGTTCATCATCTAATTGCCTAAAATTCATTACGAAAGAGAATGAAACTGAGTTTATAATAGCCACATAGGCATTTTCTTTAGTGAATTTGCTTGTTTTATTTTTATGGTCTAATTGTTTTCACTGAAAACTGGTTGTCTGCTTAGATTGTATACCCATCTATGCACTTATCTGAAATGTAGTTGCAATATGTTCTAGAGAAATTTGACTATGATTTACTAAATCAAGCAAATATTTTAAGATATATAACCTCAGGGTCCTTCAATTTGTCATCACAAATCGTTGCTGCAGAAAGCATGTAATCGGTCATTCAATCATATTGACAGCTGTGTATAAAAATCATACTAGTCATGCTACATCAAGACTGTAATTTAGCAGAGTGCTACAGTTGATACTATGTCTTGAATATACCAGGTTGCCATCCCAAATCCTAGCAATGCTTGTGCTGGATTTGATGATTTATTCGGGTGGACCTTCTTTGACTTGAACGTAATTCATGATGAGCATAAAGATGATCCAGTAACTGTAATACAAGCTGATTTTGTAAGTCTTGCATTCAAATATGGATTTTACTCTGTCATTGATATGAAAGAATTTTGAAAATTGCAAGCTTTTGTCATCGTTTGTTCTACTTTATCTTGCCATGCAGTATCATGCGAATGAGTTGTTGCCTCTGAAGGATGAGCTTGTAGTTGAAAAAGTTATGTCATATCTTTCCAAGTGCATAAAGGACCTTGAGAGTGCTGCTGTGGTGGACAAAGAAATTCGAAGGTTTCCAAAGGGATTGACTCACTTCTTTCCAGGTGAGTTTCTAAAAGCCTGTTATTGATCAGTAAATCCAAAGAACTTCAAAAACAGATCACCGGGATCATGGTAGTTACATGTATTGTAGTGTAGGAGAGGAAAAAGGAGATATGTTTCATATGATGATGCATGAAAAACCATGAATCAACTTGATCTGATCTATATATTTAGATGCTTTTGCTTTGCTCTAACTCAAAAGAATTAACACTACGCTTGTCGGCTTCTTGAAAAGGTTCGTATAAGTACATGATGCGTGGCTCTACATCTTATCCTAATTTGTTTATGGCTGGAGACTGGATTATATCACGACATGGTTCTTGGTCACAGGTTGCTTTACTGATCTCAAATTTTGATAGCATCATATATGAACAACATACGTAGTTTGAACATGTTTTCTTGTATATTTCCTTGCTTAATTGGAGAATTCGAACATGTTTTCTTATATATTTCCTTGCTTTATAGGAGAAATCTTATGTCACGGGACTTGAAGCTGCAAATCGAGTGGTGGATTATCTTGAAGTAGGGAACTTTGCCAGAATAATTCCTGTCGAGGAAGATGAGCCTCACATTGAAGCACTTCGCAACTTAAATAGAAGACTTAACGAGATTATCAGCCAAGTTCCATTGTCTGGTTATTTTCTTCACTAAGTCTAATATAATTAATGTAAACAAACTCACACATCCACACAGAAGAATGAAACTACCAATATGGCCATTATGTAAAGCTAAAAATACGTATTATTAACTTTCAATATTATCATGTTTATGAGACAAATTTCTTTTATCTTCCATGTATTGTACATAAGTTTACAAGGGCTTTCATGTTCAAATGAAGCAGGGATGGATTCATAAAATAAATCATTAAATAATCTTTTCAAGTTCAAAAGAGGATCAAGATTGCTTACAATAAACTTCAGCCTGCTTTTGATGTTCTTACCACCGGCGGCAGGACAACTGAATTGAGGTTCTTAGGATAGGGAGTCCACAAGCCAAATCCACCCTTACTCTCTCTCATACTACTACCACTTCCCTTAAACTCACTCAAACTTTTTACCCACTCTACTTTAGAAGAATGCTCCCTAGTATGTGGGTGCAAGACAAATAGTGAATTGTACTCACAATTTGGAAACATAAAGAACTTGAACAAGCCTTTTAACCTGAATACGACGTAGCCAAAGCTGAGCTGGTCTCTTGGTGTGAAGAGATTGACCTCATTGAACCACAAGCAGCTAAACAAGTTATTCAGTGCAGTGTGTTCCCTTATAATTATGGCTCCCTCAGGCACATCTGCATTTGGTTTTCATGTTAGGAACACAAAATATTAGTTGCATCAACAGAACTATAACAAAAATGTAATGCATCCTTTATCATTTCATTGCAAGGGCATGCACTTCACTACTTAAAAAGAGACAATACTTCTAAATATCGTATGAGAATACTGTCTCCCTTCATACCGCTGATAGTATTTTTCTTCAAACTCCATGGCTCCATTCCCTCATAGTAATATATCTTCATCTGCAGATCAATAAGGGGTCTGGCATATCGCTTTCTCCGCTTGTTTGCATCAGCATCCTCATATATACTCCGATGATATTTGTGCTGAGCAATAGCATAAGTATGCTTCCCACGCCATAAGTATCTGCCAATAGAAAATAATTCTCATTATCTGAATGTTTCCGCTTCGGGATAATAATTCAAACTCCATATAGCTAAGAAGAAAATAAATCAATAAGTATATCAATGTTCATCATGTAAGCTTTAATAAATCAAAAACATGAGAATATACCTAAGTATATCAATGTCCTTAATAATTCAAAAACATTAGATATATATATATATATATATATATCAATGTTTATGACGCACGCTACCCTAAAATAAAAAAGATTGTATTTCCCCTCTTTCATTTACAAAGAAAAAAATATGCAAACTGCAAAGTTCTAAATAATTCAATAACACAAGAATGTACCTTTCGAGGATGAGCAATGGATCAACTATCAGCTCCATTTTACCATCAATCCAAATGCTGTACTGTGCTTGAGGGAATAACCTGTGGGTTAAAATCTTGGGGACCTTCCCATTTCTTCTAGGCTCATCATAAGGTGGATGCTTCAATGGGATAAGACGCCATATGCCCACCCACATCCCATTATCATTATCCTTCCTGATGGTCACATTTTTTTGAATAAATTTGAGAGACACTTCATCAACAACCATCAGAAAACAGAAGAGCTTCCTAGAACGAAGACTTATATTTGATGGCTGATGTGGTACATCATATCCATCAAAAATCCCAGATGCAACCACAAACCTACATTTCTTAACATATTCGACATCCACAGGATTCATGTCAGCACCGCCATTTTGCAGAAATCCACAGTGCACCTGAAGGGAAAATTATATAATACACAACAAAATTACATTATTTTATTTTCAGCCATCTAAAAGAGGTGACAGAATATGAGAAAATTTTCACCACCAAAATATATGAAACCTGACAACTAATTAGTGGTAAAAAAATCCTTTTTATCCCAAACCATAATTCGCCTCAGTTATGATACCTATATGAATAAGAGCAGGGGACTAAAAACAAATGAAATAAGTTCTACCTTCATACTTGGCTTCAATTTAAAACTCTCTTCTCTCTGCAGCCAGCTTTGGTTACCTCCAAATAATGGGAAGGATTGAGATCCATTGTTAACTAAATCCTCTGCCTCAATATAGGTTAGATCTTTAACAATTACATCTGGTGTTCTTCCCTCTGGAATAACTATTTTGTCAGGGTCATCAGCTACCGGAATTGAACAACCTATTTGATTAATTTAGAATCAGTATCACTCATATAAAAACAGAGAGATCAGCATTTTTTTCAGAGAAAAGTCCGCATAATCTTACGATGTTGTGCTTTTGGAACAAATCCAAACACATCCAACGCGATAAATACCTTGCCCTCTTTATTACAAATAGCTGCATATGAAGGAAACAATATATTGTCTCAAACCAATGACACAGCATGGCTGCGATTTTAGATTCAAAATTTTAAATTGGACAGGACATTGTTCACTAAGCATGGATGTAACCTTGATATATGATAAGTCACGACTACATCAAGAGTTAGTGGTGAACACAAAAGCAGGAAGCAAAAGCAACTGCTGACTTATTTGAAAACTTCCTAATACAGAAAAGAACCACCTATCTCCTTCCCAGTATTTATAATTAATTAATTAATTAACTACAAAAGATGCCACTATGTCTAATATGAAACTACCAAAGCAAACATAGACAAAATTAAGGTACGGAACCTTACCTGAAAAGAATGAAAATGAAGATTGGCAAGACCAAACATGAAATAATAATACAATAAGAATAAGAAACATCCATAGAATGCCTCCTACAAGAACCAATCGAACAAAGCCCTGCTTCCAAACAATCTTCATTGGATTATCTTGTCCCAATCTCACGGAAGAAATTAAACCACCTCCATCATCTGCATCACCACAATAAAGAAATCCACAAAACTACATCTCATCAAGCAATCCCAAAACTATAATCCATAAAATGAAGCAGGTAACATATAGAAATTACCCTCCATTAAAAAGACAAATCGTAGAACATAAACTAATGCCACAATCATAACCCAGTTGTTCAACACATCGACTGATATGGAAAAATTAATAGACTTAGCTTACCTTTACCAAATGGGCGTTGATTATTACGGTCTGCTCTACGGTTTAACCGAAAAGAAACAGGCCGTTGGAGCTCACTATCCATTATTACGCCACTTCTCACCTCATCACAATCAAAAACTTGAAATATATCTATAAAAAGATGAAAAATAAACAACGAAAGTCACTAATCAAGCACCCTTTTGTTAAATCCACAAAAAAAGCTAACCTTTAACGAATGTACCTCAAATACAGATCCCAGAAAAGCATTTTAAAAGAAGGAAAAAAAAGAAGAATTTTGCGGGACAAACGTGTACGTATCAAAATATAAAACAAAACCCAGTTCCGAGAGAGAGAGAGAGAGAGAGAGAGAGTAAGAACTAAGAAGTAACTTACGGTTTGGAGTGCTGGAGACAATAGTTGTTGCCCTTTGCCAAAGTAAATAAATCAGGGAAAAAAATAAAGAGCAAATTCGGCAAACAAAAAGGTTGAAGTTCTTTTTATTCAGACTCAAATCTGGGAACAAAAAAGAAAAGAGATAAACGAATTAACACTGTTCAGTTTTCATGATTAAGAGTCCGAGAGTAACACGATAACGACACCGTTTCTATCCCATGAAGCGGGGAGGACAGTTCACCAGAGAGACAGAAGACGAGTGAAACTGTGAAAGGTCGGTGCTTCGTGCCTGCTTTGTTTCAACTTGAAGCAACTTGGGTTATGGTCTTTGCGAACTCATTCAAATTGGGTTCGCCCAAAATCGTTAAACGGCCCAATTAATTAATTCTTGGGCCCATGACCCGGCCCAAGTTTAGTCCGATCTCTTTCCTTATCCACCTTTGGCGGCTAACGGCTTGTGTCCGTTATAGTATATATTCTCTTTAAATTAAAAAAAAAAAACCTTTAATAAATCCCTCCCGATTGGGAAAAAAGGAATAGGAAAATCCTCCTTGAGGAACTGCAATCCCTAACCCTAAACCCTTGACCGAATTCTGTTCATTGACAACGCTCCCCATTTACTCAGTTTTGTTAAATTACTGATTCGGTTTCTTTCGGATTACGATCAGCCATGGACGTTGACCATTACAGCGTCCTGGGATTACCTTCCGGCGAGGAAGGAGCCAGTTTAACCCCAAAGGAAATCACCAAAGCCTATAGAGAAAAAGCCCGCGATCTGCACCCGGATAAACGCAAAGACGATCCAAACGCCCATGAAAACTTCATAAAGCTGAAATCTTCCTACGAAATCCTCATTGACGAAAAAGCCCGAAAGCTCTTCGATGATCTCCTTCGCGTGAAACGTGACCAGCAACGCCGTTTTGCTCAGCAGGACTCGAAACGGCGGAAAATGATGTCGGACTTGGAAGATAGAGAGCGTGCCTCGTTTGCTCCGGATCCCAGTGTGCAGGCTAAAGCGGAAGAGGAGAGAATTGCGAGGAAATTGAAGGAGGAGATTGCGAGGATACGTGCTATGCACGCGAATAAAGGAGCGAGTACAGGGACGGGTCCAGGTTTGAATAAAGAGACCGTGGGGAAAGAAGAGAATAATGGGGCCGGAGGCGGTATGGGGTTGAATAAAGAGATGATTTTGAAGGTTTCTTGGGAGAAAATTGGGGAGGATTATACAGCACAGAAGTTAAGGGAATTGTTTTCCAGGTTTGGGGAAGTTGAGGATATTGTAATCAAAAGTTCCAAGAAAAAAGGGTCTGCTCTTGTTGTCATGGCTACTAAGGAGGCAGCTGTAAGTTATGTTCTTTTGTGTGATTTTATTATTTATTTATTTTGTGTTATTTTCTTAATTTTTCCCTTTTTTTTTTTTACTTTGTAGATTGCTGCTACAGGAAGTGTTAGTGGGAGTCTATCCAATCCATTGCTTGTTGTCCCTCTTAAACCAGCCGTTGTCTCAGATTTTCGAGCTCCACAGAAAGCCGAGGAAACTGATCTTTCCAGTAATTTGGTTGGGGCTGGTTACCAAGCTTTTGAAGATGCTGTTTTTCAGAAACTGACGAAGGTATGAACTTGTCGCCATATTTTTCATTCTGTGTTGTCGGTAGTTTGGAGATTAATTCTTAATATCGCAATTCCTTTTCCTCTTTAGTCTATACTTTTGTTGCACGTGCATATATTATCAGATTTTGTGAGCAAAATGTTAAGTTTGGTGACTAAACTAGATATTCATTTAGAACATTTGTTTTACCAAAGTAGTAGATCAGAGTAAATTGACACTTGCTGTTGTGGAGTGAGGATGGGTACTCTCGCTGTCCTGGTGCAGTGATATATAGTTTTATTGGCAAGAGAGTAAATTGACACTTGCCGTTGTGGAGTGAGGATGGGTACTCTCGCTGTCCTGGTGCAGTGATATATAGTTTTATTGGCAAGAGATCTTGATTTTGCTGTAGTATTTGCTATTTTGCTATATATTTGCCTGTTGGGCCACACATAAAGGATTCTAAAGTAACTAAATTAGCAGCACAGAAAATATAAGGACAGCTGATGGGAATTGCTTGTGTAAGGAAGTGTTGTAAGAGAAACCAAGTAACTATATGTATTACTAGAAATGAAGAATTTCCACGTGTTCATATTCTCCAGGAATTTTTTCCCCACTGATCTCAGTTTCATTTTAGTTTTTTTGTCCATTCTTGGTGTAGTTTGTGTTCTCTTGGCTGTTAACTTTTGTTAGTAAGTCATGTCTTTGGTTTATTCTGAACCAACCCCCCCCTTCCCTCTCACCTTTCCCTTTTCCTGCCCAAGTAATATCCTATATTGATTGTTTGAGGATATTTGGTGTAAAATGGATATTATGGGTAGGAAATTTAATATGGTTTTAGCTTTCTTTTTTTTTCTCTCTCTCTCTAGTGGGTTGGGGAGTTAAAGTCTTGAATGGAGTTTGAACTAGCCATTAGCAATTAATTATATTGTCAACTAGTATATTTTTGCCAGTGTAAGTATTGGATATTATAGTACGGAAAGAAAGCTATGCATTGTAGACTTTTTCAAATCTTCTATGGGTAGCAATTGTGTGATCTAGCTGTTTCACATGATTAAAATGTGGTTGTAAATTGCATCTGTCAAGGATTAGTGTGGGATACTATGTGTTATATCCTGTTTAAATGAATTATTTGGTCATTTTTGTACTAGTAGCATTTTTAATGTTTCTGATGTACGTGTAATTTGAAATTATCATGTGTTTAATTTAACAATCTGTTTCCTTGTTCCTGTATATTTCTCTCTATGCCTCATATTTAATTCTGAACAGGCTGCTGAAAAACAACAAAAATGACTAATCAAATGCGTTGAGGAAGAGAGTTTCAAATGCATCAGTGGCTTATGATCCTCAGAAATTCTATGTAAAGGTACTTCAGGAAACACATGACCCATGTGTTGTCATTTTATTTTCATTTGCGAATAAGGGAGGGTTAGTGTTTATGTTTATTAGTTACTGGCAATCATATTTCAGCTACATGTGCACAAATCCCAGTCAAGCTCGTGATTCACCTGACAATGGTGCTTTGATGGGAGCACAGTTGTTATTAGGGGCTCTGGATGACTCCTTTCCTTGATTCAAAGTTCACATTCATATCAATCAGCTGCTGAATCGTGAATTCTTGGACCCTAGGACGAACAGATTAACAGTCATCGTGGATAATCACATTGTAGAAAAATGTTCCAGTGTCTTCTTTCAACATTATGCATAACTTTTAAGTGCGAAGGGTTGGCATTGGAGTTTGTGTTACCTGTTAACTTTTCAACTCCAAGCTTCGATGATTAGCGCCTGTACTTCTTTTATCTAGCTCAAGTCCAAGATTTATTTCTAATTGAATTTCTGGCAACTAGATTAATAAATGTATATAGTTTAAAGCCTGTTAAATTTATGAGAATCATTCTTGTCTTGGTACATATAGTAGTCATACAGGATAGAAAAAAAAAAAAACCTTTATTATGTTATCAAGTTGCGACAAAGTTGTTGGCAAACCGGTTACAAGAACAATGATATTAGTGCAAAGATTATGATTCTGCAAGGCTAAAGCCCCAAAATTACATACCAATCAGAGTCTACAATTCAAGCATGTTTGATGGTTTGCGCAATACGTCCAAGTCCCAGCAATTGCTAAGCATAACTCGTAATCTTCCTCTTGTTACCTCCTTTCTTCTCTGCTATTTGTCAACCAATATCTCTCAACTTGTCCAAACTCTTCCCAAATCCCTCAACCAGAAATGCAAAAATCCAACAGGGTACTATATATATTTGAAATTAAGAACAGTCGTTGCCTAGCAAGTTAAAAAATGCAGAAATACCCTGTCATTATCAAGGTTGAGGTCTTCGTTATATTGGCAGTCTGCTCTCTTGTTGTGGGGATCAGTGTTCTTATGGTCCATTTCATTGATTTCACGTTTTAACCAGTACCTGGCACGATTGAATCTTGAATTGCTTGAGACTTGAAGTGGTGGATAAGCACTGATCCTGGATTGTTGCACCGTTATAGAAATACTCCAATGGTCTTCTATTCTTAATAATTATGTTGTCTTCCATGGTTACGGGTATATGTTTTCAGAGCAAAAGGCTGTGTCAACTGTTTAACTCTTTCGACTTCAAATTAGCTTTTACTTTCAGATTTTTGCTGGGAATTTCCTGCTTCATAGATGTAATAGTAATTCTATGGCATGATTCATTGATAAAATGGATTATTTTTCCCATTCAAAGAAAGAGAAGTGGCGTTGATAGCAGCAAAGGCAAAGCGCAACTCTGATTCCTTTGCTACATATAATAGTAATGTCTATTCTGTCCAAGGAAACAGTAACATGCATTACATAATCAACACTTAGGGAAGCAGAGCCTCCCCTTTTGTTTCTCTTCCAATGTAACAGCTGCAACTACTGCATGCTAGGATATATAATTACTCATGCATCAACAACTGGTTTTAGAGTCTCGTCGACTTTCATAAATCGGAATGGTCATCCATACTCGCTGAGAACTAGACGTCGTTCACCAAAACCAGATGAATACACTCCTAAATCTTTGCAGAATCACAGCCCGGATGTCAAAAGGCAATTTTGTAGGGGTAACCGCCAAACGCCTTAATCTGATGAAACCGACTGGACAAAGCCTGTGGATCACCTTCTCCCACCAGTTGTCACAAACCATTAATGTCCTCTTGACTCTTCATATATAGCTGTCCAGCTTCCACAAATGACTGGTTACAAAGGACGAATTTTTCTGAAAATCGAACTTGATACGAATACAATACCATTGTTTATGTTCATAGGAGCAAGAGTCACAGAAACGCCATAGCTTAGTGCCCATTTTTCTTGGACAACATCATACGGGGCAGGTTTGCTGCTATCTGCCTCTGCCTAGAGCTAACCCGCCACCACCAAAACCCCCAGCTGATAGCTGGAGATGATTTTTATCAGAACACAAAGAGAAGAAGCAACAGAATAGCTATGTTTTGGTCTTCTATTAACATTGCTGTTATTGTAGATTTTTGGATGCCGGTTGTCTCAACTTCAGTTCAATTTAATAGAGGTCAGGAATAATGTGTCTCAATACTTTTGGTAGCATGTCAAATTTATGCATGCTTAAACGTTGGAAATTCTTGCTTCACACATTGCTATAACTTCTCTTCCCACCTCGAAAAACCAAAACAGTCAGATAATGGAGCAAGAAGTTAAACTTATTTCTGGTTCAATCTGTCAAACATATTACTCATACATTTCATGCATTCAGACTATACACCCTTCGTTGAATGATGCTCAGTACTTCAAACTACTTGATTGTTATAATTGACATAATATTTAGGATTTTATTTCCATTCCCATGTGATTAATTAACCTAGTCATGTTTTTTTTCTTTCTTGGGTATATCCAGTCCTGTGTACATAGCCATTACTATTATACCTGCAGTAAAACACAAGAGAGAAACATATCATTCTTCTTCAAACATTTTCTTTCATAGTTCATTATTATTATTATCAAAGGGTAAAAGAACAAAAACAAAGGAAAACAAATCGAAAATAGTAGTAATTTCCGAGGCAAATGGCCGGATGTGGACCACGTTGCAAGGCCCGAACCTTATGTGTATGCCTAGCTTGTAAGATGATTTGAATGCTGACTGATGCAATGTTGAATCAATGCCTGTCTGGCAGCTTTGATTTAGAAATGACAACCACTCGTTGCCCATATCTAATATGGGGATTTCGTCACTTTGACATTAATCGTATAGAAAACAAAATTTTCAATGGCAATACGACAATAGATATATCGTCAATATAAAAATACAGTCCTGATATGATTATGTCCATCATACCAGCTGATTGCAGTCGTGCTTATTCATGACTGGTGTCCTGATACAAGTCAGGATCCAGGCAAGGCAGGTTTTGAAATTTTTCTTGAAGGCAACGCGTGTCAGGATTGAATTGGGTGTAAATTTAAATTTTTTTTAATCAAGAAAAATGAATTTATTACTTTTATAAAAAAATCATATACTAATTAATAAATTAAATGTTCGAAAATGTAAATTTCATACCGACTAATACTTTCGAGTTTGGAAAGAAATTCATGTAATTATATATGGCCATTAAATATTCAAAATGGTGGATTTGGAAACAAAGAGGTTAGAACCGAGAAGGACTGAAGATGACACAACCTAAAAATAACATTCAAATATGTTGTGGAATAGATTATAACCAAATGCGAAGTTTCATTGTAATAACGCGAGGGTCAGCTCATATTTCAGTTGCCATGTTAGCAAATCCCTTGTCAAGCTTCCTCTGCTGTGTGATATGACGTTGGATGGTCCCATTGCCTTGATTTGAAGTACAATGTATATATATATATGATTGAAAATCTTAATTTGTTTTCTTTTTTTTTATAATGATAAGATTGAACCTTGACTAGTTGGATTTTTGCACTTCCTTTGGATATTTGTATCAACTATCAACTCTTTCAACTCCAAAGTTAATTCTAAGTAGTGTTTAGTTTTCGATTTTTTTTACTATATGAATATGAAGCTTCCTAATTGATGCTTAGAAGTAATATATATGTTATTATTCATTAATAGAATGGTTATTTTCCTCGTTGAAAGATAGAATTTAATTATAGGGACATATATAGACACAGAAAAAGGTAGCAGCTAAGGCAAATGCCAAGCGCTTTTCCTTTCAGTAGGTAGATATATACTTCGTCCAATGCAACAATAATATTGCATTACATGATCAACAGAAAAGGGAAACAGAGCCTCTCCTTTTGTTTGCAGTAATTGCTCATGGACAACTTGTTTTAGAACCTCATCGTCAGCTTTGACAAAGACAAAAGGCCATCCGTTGTCTTTAAGAACTAGGCGTAGCTGGGAGTCAAAACCAGATGAATATTTTCCGATCTCCTTGCATAAATATTGTTCGCATGAGTCACACACTGAAGGACAGTTCGCAAGTTTATAGAATACGCCGCCCTTAAATCCTAAACAGGCTGGACAGAGCATCTGGGTCACCTTCCATCCCACCAGGTGTGACGAATCAATGTCCCCTTGATTCGTCATAGCTGTCCATCATCCACACTGTTGATTCGGAACAAGCTGTTGGTCCGGGAGGGATGAACTTGATGTTAAGGTCAGTTGATTCGCGGATAACACCGTCGTCCTTGGTGTCCACCGGAGAAAATATCACTGGAATGCCTTGACGCAGGTCTAACCTTTCTTGGATAACATCATATGGGCAGGTTTGGTTTCTACCTTTGCCTAGATATAACCCGCCAGCACCAGCACCAGCACCCGCTATTGCTGACACGACGTAATATTGAAGGCCTGGGCGAGCTCATCACCATGGACATCATAGACTGGATCATTTTCATCAGCTGCAGAGGATTTTGACGAGAAAACAGAGAGAAGGAGCAAAAGCATAGCTAACGTGGTCTTCATCATTAACAGTATTGAGAAGCAGCTAGCTCTGATGGATCTGGATGTCGGTTGTCTCTAGTCAGCTCAATTTATAAGAGGTTGGGACGTGATCCCTACTCAATCATGCATGGCTTTTTCTCTACTAAAATAATGTCATGCATGGTGATTCAAACGTGGCTAAAATTTGTTTCACACATTTCCATAACAACTCTTTTTAATAATTATCTTTTGTTTAAAAGGCCGAAATATTTATATAAGGGAGCGTCGGGCAATTTCTCATTTAAGAAGTATTAAACAATATTTTTTTTTTATAAAGGTTGATTAATTGTTGGAATAGGCATAAATTAGGAATTCTTCATCCATTCCCATGCAATATTCTGGTCATATTATATAAATATATATGTTATATGTATTTTTGATACATCATCGATTTGGTGATTTATATTTGCAAAATAAATCATTATATAGAAATATATGATTCGTCGAAAATATTTTTATATAGTTCATAATCAAAAGGCAGAAGAGAAAAAATGTTAAAAATCGTAATAAATAATAATTAAGGTTATGTTTGGT
>NW_018397261.1:7552811-7644257 GCF_002168275.2 Theobroma umbraticum
ATTTTAATTTTTATGTAAAAATTGAATATATAAATATAATAAAAGATAGAAAAACAAAAATAAATAACAAATAACAAAAGGAGAAAAAATCAGTCAAATACAGTACAACATTTTATTTTTCTAAAGAAATTGTTGAATATATACGTACGTGAATCACGGTGTAGATTTGAAAGCTCAATAATACAATGTTGAAGTCAATCATATTAAATGCCAGTCGGAAAAAAAAAAAAAACTTTGCTAGAATTCTCATTTTAGTAGATGCTCCAGCATTTCAATTTTCTTATTTTATATGGATAATGTCAGTATAGGTAATACTTATCTAATACGGAAATTGGACCCATGCACTGCCTTGTAAAGATTTAGAAGCCAAAAATTTTTATATCAATCTGACAATAATAATAGCAGATGGTGTTATTCATTGATAATTAGATGTCAGATGGTGTTATTCATTAACAAAATGGGTATGTTTCCTGTAGAAAGGCAGAATCAAGTGGCATAGACATAGTCATAGATAGGAGCAAAGGAAAAGTGGCAAGCGCTTTTCCTTAGAAGCTAGATATTTATGTAGTCCAAGGCAATAATCATATTGCATTACATAATCAACATATATATAGGGAAGCAGAGCCTCTGCTTTTATTTGTAGTAATTGCTAAACTTGGACACATTTCATTCAGACATTGACAACTTGTTTTAGAACCTCATCACTGGCTTTGATAAATACAAAAGGCCATCCGTCGTCGCTTAGAACTAGGCGTATCAGGGAGTCAAAACCAGATGAATATCTTCCGATCTCGCTGCATAAATATTTTTTGCATGACTCACACACTGAAGGACAGAGAGCAAGTTTATAGGAGATACCGCCAGGAGCCGCAGTAATCCTAAACAGGCTGGACAAAGCCTGTGGGTCACCTTCCGACCCACCAGTTGTCACGAGCCATTCTCCCACTGATTCGTCATAGCAGTCCACCTTCCACACTGTTGATTGGGAACAAGCTGTAGGTTGGGGAGGGATGAACTTGATGTTAAGGTCAATTGATTCGTGGATAACACCACCCTCGGTGTCCACTGAAGAAAATGTCACTGGAATGCCACGAAGCAGGTCGGACCTTTCTTGGGCAACATCATATGGGCACGTTTTGTTTCTGCCTTCCCCTAGATATAACCCGCCACCACCAGCACCCCATATTGCTGACACGACGTAATATTGAACGCCAGGGCGGAGCTCATCGCCATTGACGTCATACACTGGAACACTTTCATCAGTTGCAGAGGATTTTGAAGAGAAAACAAAAAGGATCAAAAGCATAGCTAACGTGGTCTTCATCATTAACACTGTTGAGATACGGCTAGCTTTGGTAGATTGAATGTGGGTTGCTTCCAGTTCAGCTCAATTTATAAAGGTTGGGACGTCATTCCCTGCTCAATTATGCATGGCTTTTTCTCTACTAAAATAATGCCATGCATGGTGATTGAAACGTGGCCAAAATGGCTTCACACATTTCAATAACAACTCTTTGTAACTCCTAGCTTAATGTTTAAAGGCAAAAATATTTATATAATGGAGTGTCGGCCAATTTCTCATTTAGGAAGTGTTAAACAATATATATTTCTATATAAAGGTTGATTAATTGTTGGAACCGGCATAAATTTCTCCATCCATTCTCATGCAATATTCTGGTTACATTATATAAATATATATGTTATATGTATTTGTGATACATCGATCTGGTCATCTATATTTGCAAAATAAATCATAACATAGAAATATATCATTCGTCCAAAATATTTTTATTGATAGTTCATAAGCAAAAGGAAGAAGAAAAAAAATGTTAAAAATCCTAATAATTAAGGTTATGTTTGGTTGATATTTTAATTTTAATTTTTATGTAAAAATTGACTATATAAATATAATTAAAAATAGAAAAACAAAAATAAATAACAAATAACAAAAGTAAAAAACAAAATCAAATACAGTATAAAATTTTATTTTTCTAAACAAATTATTTAATATATGCCTACGTGAATCACGTTGTAGATTTGAAAACACAATAATGCAATAATGCGATGTTGAAGTCAATCATGTTAAAAAAAAATATCAATCAAATACAGTATAAAATTTTATTTTTTTAAACAAATTATTGAATATATACCTACGAAAATCACGTTGTAGATTTGAAAACACAATAATGCAATCATGCAATGTTGAAGTCAATCATGTTAAGTATACATAATACTTATCTAAATATGGAAATTGGACCCATGCGCTTTGGCCTTATATATACAAGCCAAAAATATTTATTTCAAACTGACAATAATAACTTTTTATATATAGACAAGAATAAACTAGAGATTCGAATATTAAACATCAATCTTCTTAAAAAATAAAAAACAATTGCTAAGTTAAGTTTAACAATAAATAAATTGTATAATTTTTTAAAAAAATTAAAATTTTTTTAATTATTTTATTATATCCAATCAAATATGTCATCATCTACGCCACTTAAAGACCTATCAAACAAAAATCAAGATCCAGACAAGACAGGATTTGCGTAGCAGGATTGGGCTGGGTGTAAATAAAAAAATAATCCTCATAAACTTAAAAAGGGAAGTGGGGCAAGTACTTAAAGTTTCTTTGTTAAAAAGGAGGGTCAGTTTCACATTTCAGCTGCCATGCGAAGTTTCTTGATTTGTTCTTATATATGTATCATGATAAGATTGAGCCTTGAGTTGTTGGATTGTTGCACATCAATTTGGATATTTGTATGTATCAACTATCAACTCCTTCAACTCTTTCAAAAAAAGTGCTCTTTCAAGTCCAAAGTTAATTCTAATTTCTTAGTGTTCAGTATTAGATTTTGTTTACTATATGAATTTCCAGCTTCCTATATCGATACTTAGATGCCATATATATGGCATTATTCATTAATAAAATGGTTATTTTCCTGTAGAAAGACATAATTAAGGGGCAGAGTTATTGTAATAGATAGCAACAAAGGTACTGCGCGATGGAGATTAAGAAGAAATGTGATGCACATAGAGGCTTGCAAACTATTGGTGAGCGGCTGGGGTATCCACCATGTGCCTCGGGAAGCCAACGAAATAGCAGATCAGTTGGCAAAAAATGGTGACCAAAGGAGGCAGCCGAATCAAATGAGCCTGGTATGACATGGTTGAAGGTATTGTAAGTTCTGATGATTATTAATTCTGCGTTCCTGTCGGTGTGGTAGCCTGGGAAAGATTTTGGCTGATGGGTGCATGTGTAGTGAGGTCGTTATACAAAGGAATGCGAGGGTCTGTTTGCGATGGGTTTTTGTTTCTCCCAATTGATGTGTTTAATGTACAGGGAACAGTTTTAACTGGCTTGTTATTTTTGTTTTGAAAAAGAGAGAGACCGAGGTGGCATTCTCTGTATCAAGAATCTGCACCTATAGCCACAAAATGACAGTGCCTATTCATCCGTTTCTGTATCAACATTAACAAACATATTCCCCAATAAACCATATCAACTCGTTTTGAAGACAGTGGCACTTTACTTACACATCATTTTGAGATCTTTAACTTAAGACTGTCAATCTTCATTATAGTCTTCCTCAATCTCCATGGAACTTGGTGTGGATGAAGAACCAATGTAACAGCGTTGTTGGAGTCGCTTTCAAAGATAATATTTTGTGAACTAGCCCAATCGGATGCATGCCCAGATTGTTTTTTTCTTCTTGGCCTTTTGCGCCTGTTGGGCCTTAAGCCCAACTAAACTCAAATCAAGGTCTGGACATGTTTGCCTCTGTTTGATGCGAACCCGTGATTCGGGTTGGGTTGGGTATGTGGGTTTGTACAATTTCTTTGTAGTTTTCCAACCCAATCCAATAAGGAAACCAAAAGGCAACCAGATACCCAAAAATTGACTTCCAAATATTTTCAGTTAAAAACTGTGTTTGTTTTTTTCGCTTTCAATTCATATGGAGAATCTTATACACTTCGTAATTTTTAAATTTATTTTAATGCAAATGAGGTGTACAGAATTTTACGTTTGTGAATTTTGTAAAAAAATGTTCTCCATTGAAACATTCTATTTATTTATTTTAAAATATTTGATATATATTTTTTTAACAAATTTGATACATTGTCATCACACTTGGCTATCTTGCTTATCTCATCTTTAGAGATAATCGACATGAATCAGGTTTAAGTTAAGCCGCATTGATATCAATTATCACAAAATTATTACTATTTTTTAAAATCTTAACTTAATAAAGTATGTAACGATTACGTTTATTAATTTTTTAAAATTTGCTTATGTTTAATATTGATACAGTTTGTTTATTTTTTTTAGAATCACTTGACATAATAAGGGCATCATTTTATTTTACTTAAAGTTGATTTTTTATTGTTTTAAGAATGTAATTTTATTGAAATATTTTGTGTTTGTACAAAGCTTAAACTAATTCTTTTCTGCTTCACTTCTTACTGAATTTTAGAACTAACTTGAGAGAACAAATTATTTCACTATAAATATGATGGATTTTGCTTATAAGTTAAGGGCTTAAGGGGTTTCACCAAATTCTTAATATTTTCTAAAATATAAAAGAGAGTCTTCCATTCAGGCATGGAATGATGGTTTTGCTTCAATAATTCAAGGACCCCACCGCCACACCTAGAACAGAAATTTACAAAAACAAAACAATGATTAGAATCCAACGGTCCACAGTCCAAATCTTAACCAAGTCCTACCAATTCCAATTCCCAAACCCAAAATCCCTGATCTAATCTCCCGTCTTTATTGCAAGTTTGATCGAATTAAGCAGCCCCTAAGTTTACCCCCCCCAAAAAAAAAAACTCTTTGTGTGAAGTGTTACTATACGTAAATAAAACTGCCCCAACAAAAATTCGTCTCCCTTTCTTCGCTGCAGCTGTCGACCAAAATCTCTCAACTTGTCCAAACCTCTTCGAAAAACCCCTCGACCGAAACAAACACCCAAAACCCATAAGTCTATTTGTTTTGTCTTCGAAACTTAATCTAATAATCGGAATCGAAATCAGAGAATCAAATTTTTTTGTTAAAGAATCAGAATCCGATTAAATAGAAATGGCGGCGACTGGGAGTGCCTCGTGGCAGCCACAAGAAGAGGGGTTGAAGGAGATCTGTGGACTACTGGAGCAGCAGATTTCGCCTTCTTCTTCCGCTGATAAGTCTCAGATTTGGCAACAGCTTCAGCACTACTCTCAGTTCCCTGATTTCAATAACTACCTCGCTTTTATCCTTGCACGGGCCGAGGTTTGCTCCTTCTTGTTTCATTTGAAACTAGTTTAGTAGAATTTTCTTTTTTGGTTGGATTTTTAGTGTTTATTGAAGAACTGGATTATGGTATTGATTGGATTATATGTTTGTAAAGGAAGTGTTGTTTTTATTTCTTTTCTGGAATTTCTTTTATTGGATTGTGTATCTCTAGAGTATGTTTGAATTTGGCGTTTGCAGGGTTAATAATTTTTGGTCTAGAATTTGCAAAGATTGGGTGTTGCTTTAATGAACTGCATTCTGGGTATTGATTGGGTTACGTGTTTGTGGAGGAATTATTGATTTAAACTGAATTTCCCTTGGTTGGAGAGGCATTGTATTCTGGATTGATTGGATAATGTTTTTGGATTAAACAAGGATTTTGGTGGGCAACCTTGGCCAATGGTTTTGATTCTACATGAAGAATTAGCAATTCGATACCTCAGCCATCCCTCCTAATTGAGAAATGATAATTACTATGTTACAACACACACACACACATGAGCACGCGCGCGCGCACACACACACACACAAAAGCTTGAAAATGGGTTAGCTGGGGATGTGGTTCTTAACCTGGCTGTTAGTTGGTGTGAGGACTTAATGTTTTTTTATCCAAACATATCCAGTATGATGTCGTTTGCTCTTATGCTGGTGTCTATTTCAAGAAATTGATGTCCTTTCCTTTGGATATATTTTGAACACGTGGTTGCTGTCATGTGCTAATGAAACGTTGTTTCATTTTTGGAAATTTATGCAGGGTAAATCGATAGAGGTTCGACAAGCTGCTGGTCTGCTGCTGAAAAATAATCTCAGAACTGCATATAAGTTAATGGCTCCTGCACACCAACAATATATAAAGTCAGAATTGTTACCCTGTTTAGGAGCAGCAGATAAGCACATTAGGTCAACAGTTGGGACTATTGTGACTGTGGTTGTTCAACTAGGGGGAATTTTGGGGTGGCCTGAGCTGTTGCAAGCTCTTGTAAATTGCTTGGATGGCAATGACCTAAATCACATGGAAGGTGCTATGGATGCATTGTCAAAGGTATGCACTGAATAATTTGCAAATTTCTGTCATTATTGAATGGAAGTTGTCATATTATTGTTTCAGCAAAAAAAAGAAAAATCATTGACAAGCTTCCTTTTAGTTTATTCATAGCAAAACCTTCGTTTTGTAATACTTTTACATAGTTGAGACCATAAACTTTTTGAGGAGTCAATTAAATCAATAAAAGCATGTAGGTGTAAGTTAGTGCAAAAGCTATTTGAAAACATTGAGCACTAGTTACATGAAGTTAGTATGGTATAAAATATCTTGGGTGAGATGTAATATTCATTCCCCATCTTGTATGGTGAGATCAAGCTGATGATTTTTTGGCCCTCTAGAACTAGATTTCTCTACCTGTAAACAAACATTGTTGGTGGAACAAGGTTCCAGATCTCACTAAGGGATTGCCTTGAAATTATACCTGGTAGACGGTCCCAACAAGTTCTACTTATTTTTTCCTTGTTGCTGTCTTCATTTCTTAATATGCTTATAGCTTATATACAATTCCCTGATGCAGAATCCGTGGTATTCTATGATATTTGAAACCTGTTTCAAATATTCTAGGTGTTTTTGTTACTTATGATAGCAATGCAGCCCTGGTGATTGTTAATGGGCCAAATTACATTAATGGATATGATTATTTTTTATGTTGTTGGTCTTATTGCAATTTGAGGATCAAACTTTTAATCTAGCTAACAAAAGCTCCCATAGCATAGACACATTTAGAGGCCAACTTTGTACCAATTTAATTACATTTAACGCATCAACCATTCTTTTGTAACACAGATTTGTGAGGATATACCGCAAGTGCTGGATATGGATGTGCCTGGGTTAGCTGAAAGGCCCATCAACATATTCCTTCCTCGATTATTTCAGGTGAACTGCATTTCCTATTAAAATTCCATTGTGCATATGTAAATTCTCTGTTGTTGTCACTAATCATTTTTCTTTTCTATGAGCAGTTTTTTCAGTCTCCACATCCTTCTCTGAGAAAGCTTTCATTGGGTTCTGTAAACCAATACATTATGTTGATGCCTTCTGTGAGTTAACTTGAAAGTTTGTATTCTTAGTTGTTATGGACGTCATGCTGATACTTTTGGGGCAATGCTTGATATTATACTTTAATTTCTTGCAGGCTTTATATACATCCATGGATAAATACCTTCAGGGTTTGTTTGTCCTTGCTAATGACCCTGTTGCAGAAGTGCGGAAATTGGTGAATAGTTTCTCTTTTCCTCTTGTATTCTTTTTTGTAATTACAATTCAATCTTTTGCATTGAATACTCAAATGTGCAGTAAATATTTCCTATTTTTCCTTATAATTTACTATTAGTGCAAATCTATAAAAGCTTGTTATGTGTCTCTTTTCATTTCTGATTTTCTGATTTCAGCATTGATTTTGAAGATGCAGTATTGGAATCAGACATGTTTTTGCGTTTAGTCTTTGATGTTAATGGTGCTTGGTTTTTCTCTGTCAGGAGACTACATGCTTGCTGGACACTGCTAATATATGCATTAAGTAACTAGGATACTAGAAAAGAACTGTTTTTGTTGCCCACCAAATTTTCTTCTGTATAACATTTACAAATTTTTAGTATTGTGAAGCAGTGATGAGTTTTAGAATCTATCTTTTCTTCCAAGCTTGAGCATGCTCTGATTGATTTTTTTCCCTGCCAAATGATCAGGTTTGTGCAGCATTTGTTCAGCTAATTGAAGTCCGTCCATCTTTTCTAGAGGTGGGTATTTTTTGTTTGTAACCTTTTAGTTTTCGCACATTCTTTCTTGCTTGCAGTATACAGTGTCTTAGTGTCACTTTCTTTTAGTTTATATGCCATGATCTTTTTTCTTTTTATACCTATCCACAACCTCCATTTTCTTTTCCCTGATGTGATTTTTCACTATTTCACAGCCACATTTGAAGAATGTTATTGAATATATGTTGCAAGTCAATAAGGACAGTGATGATGAAGTGGCACTTGAAGCATGTGAATTTTGGTAACTTTCTTCTTTGTGCAGTCCATGTCTAAGTGTCTTATAAGTAGATTAGTAGGTTTTTTAAAACCATTTTTTTGATAGCTTATGCAGATTGATGAGCTCCAAACTAAAAGTTTTTGGCAGAATGCAATGTCTCCTTAAATTAGACCTTGTTTACTTTATCACCTCTGCTTGTGTCAGAGAATGTGTGTTAAATATGGCAGAAGTGTTGGAGGTGTGCTTGCCTCTGTGCCTCTGCTCTATGTGCTATTATGTTGTAAATTGGGCTGTAGTTATGAAGAAATTTGAATATTGTAGCCATCATATGCTTAATCCTTTAAATGTAGATTCATTCTCTTGGATCTAGGCATGGAGAGGAATGAAGGCCATGCATTTAGCTTTACTAGCATTTTACCCAACTCCCGCCTGTCCCAGCTAATGGTTATGATTCAATGTTGATCTTGATTGGCAGGTCTGCTTATTGCGATGCCCAGTTGCCATCCGAAAATTTGAGAGAATATTTGCCACGTCTAATTCCAGTATGCTGATACTTTGCTCAGTTTTATATTTTATATTTTCTTTTTGTTTTTGCAGAGCCATTTATAATAGCTTTTCATGTGTCTGTTTCTGTTTTTGTAGATTTTGTTGTCAAACATGGTTTATGCTGATGATGATGAGTCTCTTGTTGACGCTGAGGTATTTCTTGTCATCTGCTGTTTTCACAGAATCTGAATTGGCAATTATATTTGATAATTTTCTTGGAATCAATTCATTCTTGTAGGAAGATGAGTCTCTTCCAGACAGAGATCAGGTTAGTATAGTTTGTATTTGATCATTATGCTCTTAGTAATTTGTTTTATGTCAGCATTCGATCTTGCTGAAAGTGGTTTTTGATATAATTTCTCATAACATTTCATCTTCAGGATCTAAAACCTCGATTTCATACATCACGATTTCATGGATCTGATGATGCAGAAGATGATGTAAGTACTTTTTTTTCTTTGCTAGTCAATCGGAGTCAACTAACATATTTATGTTCTATTCTTCGGTTAGTTTAAGAAAGATCTGTTTTCTAGTGGAAATTATTCCTAATTGATCATTTTGGTGCAGGATGATGACACATTCAATATATGGAACTTACGAAAATGCAGTGCAGCAGCTCTTGATGTTCTATCAAATGTGTTTGGGGATGAAATTCTTCCTACTTTGATGCCTATTATCCAGGTAAGTTACCTATTGGGGATGCCAAAGTTTGATCGTGGAAATCGTATCTGTTTATTGTTTTTATTTATATTGTTGGTCATTTAATAGGGATGCTGCATTATGAATTCATCTTGGCCAAAAAATGTTAAATTCAGTTCGTTCCATTAGTGCATATCAGAAAATCAGATTTTTTCTTGCTGCAGAATCTGCAAACGTATATCATTTGCTGTGATGTAGATATGCTAGTTTGAATCACAAAGGTTATTTCTGTTAATGCCAAACTTTTGCTGCCCCTATGCATGAAACTTCATTAGAGAGATAGTCATCTTAGAAAGTCACTTGACTTTTAATAGTAGTTGCATAAATATTTATTCTTTTGGTGTTGAGCTGTTTGGTATCATATTGATTACATGTTCTCACTTTGTTGAATGTCTGCAGGCCAAGTTATCTGCTAGTGGTGACGAAGCCTGGAAAGATAGGGAAGCTGCTGTTTTGGCTCTTGGTGCAGTAGGTGAAGGTTGCATTAATGGTCTTTATCCTCATTTGTCTGAGGTAATTTTTGTTGTTTTGAACTGATGCACAAAGTTTTGAGGCAGATTACAAGAGGTGAAGAATAAATGGTGCACACATAACATTTATCTGTTTTGCTTAAATAAAGTTTTGCTTATAAATTTATCATTGTTGTTTTTGGAATTGCTTTTACTTTATTCTTCTTTGTCATGCTTGCTTGTCTTTAATATGTATATCAAATATGCTTTTCCTCACTATCAAGAAGAATATTCAAGTATTGTTTATTCTGTTAACTTTACTCTCGTGGACTATTGAATTAATAGACAAATATATTTATATGTGCAGATTGTGGCATTTCTAATTCCCCTTTTGGATGATAAGTTTCCTCTCATTAGGAGTATTTCTTGTTGGACACTTTCTCGATTCAGCAAATACATTGTTCAGGTATGGCTGAAGATTTTCTCTGCAATGTTTCTCCTCTAGACTATTAGCCAGCTAATACCTTTTCTAAACTAGTAAAGATAAATAACCACCATGACCAACAAAATTGTTTACCGTTTTGCACCTTATGCCATTCATTTGTTTTTCCTGGCACATGGCAGTAGAAACTTTCTTTTCATTCTTTTGTCTATGGCATTGGATTATGTGGTTGAGAACCGTCATGTTTCATTTATTTCAGGATAGTGGTCATCAAAAAGGCTATGAGCAGTTTGACGCAGCTCTTATGGGTCTCCTTCGAAGAATATTGGATACTAACAAGCGGGTGCAAGAGGCTGCTTGTTCAGCTTTTGCAACACTTGAAGAGGTTATAAACTTACTCTATGACTTTTTGCATTTTGGGATTTATGTTCTTATAGATTTTAACATTGTTTTATTCATTTGCAGGAGGCTGCGGAAGAGTTGGCACCAAGGTTGGAAATAATTTTACAGCATCTTATGTGTGCTTTTGGCAAGTATCAGGTTGTTTGCTGGCCTTTACTTTATAATAAGCTCTTTTTAGTGTTGCAATTGTGACTTATGAGACCTGGCATTGACAGTTGTTACCTTTTTTTATTTCATATGCTGTTTCATCTTCACCATTGAAGAAAATTTTTGGCTCACTTATATGTGTATAATCATTTGCAGAGACGGAACCTTAGAATTGTTTATGATGCTATTGGAACACTAGCAGATGCTGTTGGAGGGGAATTGAATCAGGTATATCAGTATGCTAAAGATAATAACAATGTTCCTTGCATTGTTGTCTCTTCCTTCTGATATGTATGAGAGTCTTATGCCTAAATGCTATTGCATTTTTTGGTGGGTTTATTTGTTTGTTGATAGAGATGATTCTCTCCATTGACTGCTTTTATCATTTGCAGCCCGTTTATCTTGAAATTCTGATGCCACCACTCATTGCAAAGTGGCAGCAGATTTCAAATTCTGACAAAGATCTCTTTCCACTGCTTGAGTGCTTCACGTCCATAGCACAGGTCACTTAACCATCCTTCTTTGACCTTTTTATTTTTTTTTCTTTTGGGAGCGGAGATGTGATGTTCACTTTTAACCTTGATGTAGCGGTTTGTTTATATTTTTTTCTCACTCTTGAGCCCAGCAAGTAGTTGAATACATCTAGCTGTACTTTGGAAAGAGACTGCAAGCTGCTATAGAGTTAGTTGTAATTAAATTGTCCCAGTGATACCATTCCACTATATCCTCTGATAATTGTTTTAATGCATACTGCGACAAAAGTGAACAGCTTCTATGAGTGAAAAAATTAGTAATATGGATTTGAGGGACTGGGTAATATGAAGCTGGGGAACACCAATGCTGATACTTCTAGGTGATAAGCTTAATAATTGCAACAAAATGTAACTCTGGATACATGCTTTCTATGGTGTGGCCTGAGGGGAGGTGCAAATCTCTAAAGGACCTGTCTGTTCTTCTTTAGCTACATCTGTTGATTGTTCTTATCTGCTCACAGAGCATCCGAACCTTCTTTCTTCAGAAGGTAGTTATTGTCTATTATGTTTTTTGCCTTTTTCTTCTTCTGCACAAAATAATTTGGAAGACGGGTGATTAAAAATTGAAAGCGTGTTAAATAACTAGTTCTTATTGATCTCAGAGCCATGATTCTCCAATTTGCTTAGTTCTTTTTAATCTGCAGTCAGCTGAGCAACATAACTTTCTTAAACATTTTATTTTTAGATTATATCAAGCCAGTTTCATACATTTCTGAGTTTTATTTATATTTATGCTGATATTAGCAGTTACATCTGTGACATCCTACTCTGCTTGTAATCTTTCATTTTTAATGTGCTATATTTTTTGACAAGATGATGCCTGTACAGGATTTAGTAGAGTTACCACTAGGATTAATTGATGTTACATTTTCAGGCATTGGGTACTGGATTCTCTCAATTTGCTCAGCCTGTATTTCAGAGGTGCATAAATATCATCCAGACTCAACAATTAGCCAAGGTTTTGATAAATTCAATTTTTAATACTCTAGAATCAACAATTTATATTTTAATTTTCAAGTTTAATTGTTCATTTGTGCTTTCTATCCTTCATGGTTGGCTGATACTCGTCAATATTTTGTACTCAATGATTGATCTCTTCAATCAAGCAGCATATTGTTTAGTGCCTTTCTTTATTGTGTAACATCTGTTCTGTTTCATCATGTTATTATCTTTAATTATCAGTAATAGAATGGTAGTTTGTGTTAGTTTCTGATATATCAAGATGCTTAGCCAAGACCTGTGTTAAATTTCATTGTATAGTATTTATTAAGTAGAGTTCTTTCAACTTGTGCTGCTTTCTATTGTTATTTGCGTTAACAATATATATTCAAATCTACCTTATTTGATCAGGTAGGATACTATAGATGTTGAGAGAAATCATTGAGTGCATCTATCTGCATTTTCACATATGTCAAAAAATTTTGCATATTGTTATGGTTAAAACTTACAAGATCTGAGGAATCAACCAGTAAGTTGCTACATGATCTCTATCTTTCGAATCTTACCTCAAGTAACTGAGTTTTTGTGATACTCTGAATGCATGATTTTTCATCTTATGCAATCTGCTTTTCTATTTGCATACCATTGTCTTTCTGACCTATAAACATGCATAGTTATTACTTTTTGAAGACATTGATGGGAATTTCTATTGCAGGTTGATCCTGTTTCAGCTGGGGTTCAGTATGATAAGGAGTTTATTGTATGCTCACTTGATTTGCTTTCTGGACTTGCAGAGGGCCTTGGTAGTGGAATTGAGAGTTTGGTACATGCTTTCTCCTTCACTCTTAATGAAAAGAGAAGTGATCCTAAACACCCCCCCTTCCCCCCCTGCCCCAACCCCCACTTCTTCCTATCCTGCACGAAAGTGGGAATTGCACCTCTGTTGGAAGTTTCTATGTAATGAGATTAATGTGAAGCTAAATTGCTAGTGATTACTCTCTGTTATTGGCTGATTGGCTAAGTAGCCATTGGACAAATTGGAAATATTCATATAGGAAACTTTTTTACACTACATTTTCCTTTAAAATTTTTGTATCTCTCTCAATTTATGAAAGTCTAATTGTCATTTTGATGACTTGTCCGTTTGTTCTGGATATTGGAGTTGCAAACTGGATATCGCCATTAACTATTAAATTAAAGATTAGTTAAACATGCTATATTACAATGTCAACCATGATGTTTATTTTGCTCATGTGGACCTATTCTGTGCAGGTTTCACAGAGTAATTTAAGGGACCTGCTTTTGCAATGTTGCATGGATGATGCTTCTGATGTTCGACAAAGTGCCTTTGCCCTTCTTGGGGACCTTGCAAGAGTAAGTTAAAAATGAATCGACCAGTTGTTCTAACTTAGAGCTGTAGGCTAAATAAAATTTCACCCTTCCCTCTTTTTCCATGACTAGTGGGATTCTAGGGACATGAAGCTTGTAATTCTCTTGATGAATAGGCCTTAAGCATGTCCCAACTGATCCACTTGAAACTTCTTAATTGCATTCTTATAGTGATTAGGTAGTTAATCTAACTTATTCTGATGTTGACTTTGATCAGGTTTGCACTGTTCATTTGCATCCTCGTTTGTCTGAATTTCTTGATATTGCAGCCAAGCAATTGGTAAGGACTCATTTTGGGACTCCAAATCTCAGTTTGCCATCTTTATATTCTTACATAGTATATGTCCATACAGAACGCTCCCAAGTTAAAGGAAATGGTTTCAGTAGCAAACAATGCATGTTGGGCTATTGGAGAGCTAGCAATCAAGGTATGTGAGGTCTTCATTCTGCAGCTTGATGATTAGATTAGGTTTACCATTTTGTTGACTAGGGCTTCTTCATGAGTTGACACCCCCTTTGTTGCTTTAATGACATGCTTTCCTCATATGTCGTAAGTGATTATTTGACTTTTTAATCTCAGGTTCGTCAAGAAATTTCTCCGATTGTCATGACAGTGATCTCATGTTTGGTTCCAATCCTTCAGCATGCAGAGGTAATCCTCCCTTTCTGTTGGTGAAGTTTGTTGAGATGCATGAACACATGTGCATAACTGTGTTTGTGCATTAGCTCCTGCATGAGTTGTTTCGATACGAAAATCTCATCTGTGTATGATTAGCAGGGGCTCAACAAGTCACTTGTTGAAAATAGTGCAATTACACTTGGGAGGCTTGCATGGGTCTGTCCAGAGCTTGTATCGCCACACATGGAGCATTTCATGCAGTCATGGTGTATTTCTTTGTCTACGTAAGTATTAATTTATCTTCCTGACTTCTAAATTATTTCTTGATGTACAGTTAAGCTACTGCTATGGTAAGGTACCTTTAGTTACACTTAGTAGAGCAGAATTTGGTTCTTACTTTGTTAGCATTGTCTTTATGTCAACCCATTTGACAAACAATTTGTTGCAGGATACGTGATGATATTGAGAAAGAGGATGCCTTCAGAGGTCTATGTGCAATGGTATGCATCTACCTTTGTAATATTTTTCATTAACAGTTAAATTTATAATCTAATATGCTTGGGTGGTACTAAACGTTTTCAGGTCAGGGCAAATCCATCAGGGGCTCTGAGTTCACTTGTTTTCATGTGCAAAGCTATTGCAAGCTGGCATGTAAGGATGCTGTTATATATTGTTTTTGAGGGTTGTATCTTTTAAAATAAAGTTTGAGCTTTTGACGTCATTTTATGTCTGTAGGAAATAAGGAGTGAAGAACTACATAATGAAGTTTGTCAGGTCTTGCATGGTTATAAACAGGTAGGCCTTTGTCCCCGTAGGCATTGCTTTTAGAGCAAATGCCTAAATGATTATACTTTGGAAAATTTTATTTGCTCTTGCTGGAATTTAGTGGTTTGCTGATATTGTATCTTAATATATGTTAAAATACTAATAATCCTTGAATCTTTGTTATTGCTTGCATTACTTCTTTCTGGGTATACTTCTGCAAAAAATTCTCTTTCCTACAGGTATATAGGTTACCTTATTGCTGTGAATATCTTGTTTAGTGCATTGATTGAAACTTCTTTTTCTTTCCCTTCTTTATTCTTCTTCCTTTCTTTTTTTACTAATCCAATAAACAAGGGAACTTGAGTACTTTTTGATGATTTATATTTTTTCTAGTAGTTAGTTACAAAATCATAAAATGCATTAGACTAGGTTCATTCACTGAGTCGGTAAATTAATGTTCTTGCAGATGCTTAGGAATGGGGCGTGGGACCAGTGTATGTCTGCTTTGGAGCCACCAGTGAAGGACAAACTTTCTAAGTATCAAGTATAAGATCTTTTTTGGTTGCCCATGCTTGTCACTATTCTACGTTATCCGTGGTTCTTCAGAGATGTCTATCAGCATCAGTAGTGTTGGTATATTTGTGCATTATTTGACTATATTGGAGCTGTGATTCATATAAGCAAAGATCCGTAAGTGGTCATGATTTTTCACTGGCAAAGCATCAGCTTCTTGCCTTAATTTATTGAAAAAGCTTGGAACAAGTTTGCACCTCTTAGAGAACTTAGAACAAGGCGGCTTTGTCCCCGTGGTGCTTGGTTTGAGGGGGTAGTGAAGCTGCTGACAAATTTGTGTATGGATGTAGCATGCGGGAATGCAGCGTTCAAAGCTTCAAGAGGGTGTTTTCTTTGGTATTTTGTAATTGAAGGATGGCTAAAGTATCTGATTCAAGCATTGCATTCGTTATTTTTGACTGATGAGATTTTTTTTTCCTCTCTTACTTTGATTATTTAATTAGATATAGGGTTTTTGGTCTGTGATGTCCACAGATTTTTGTACAAGGGCTTTAGATGTTAATTATTAGAAGTTTTGGGTGTTTTCTGTATTATTCAGTCTGTAACATACTATTGGAGGGTGGAGCATGATAAATCTCTTTTCTGCATTTTCCAGCAGTGAGATTGGAGTTGTGCGGGGACAATAAATGTTAGTCCCTGGTCTTTTCATGAATTCATGGAAATTGTACCGTCCGGGTTCCAAGCACAATTCTGGCTACTCTGATTCTTTTAAATGGCATCTTTCCTTCTACTGTCCCTCTTACCCCTCAGAACTCGTTTTCCTGGTAATCTTCATCAGCCTTGCTTAGCTCTTCTTGTGGGCATCAGTGTTTTCGACACAATAGAAGAGATATGTAGTACTAATATTGCTTGTTTCTCTTCCTGCTTATTTTTCATCAGCTTCTTCCGTCCTGTTGCCTGATTTTCTTTTCCTCCTCCTGTACTAGTAAAAATATCACTAATTGTATTGATGCTTATTCTTGAAGAGAATAGGGACAAAGTCCAGGCGCTCTGCTCTGTGGTCCGTGGGAACATTTCAATCGTTCTATGAAAAGCCTAGGCACCAATTTACTCCTAATCCGCACAAATCTAAACCTGCTGTTACTTGGAATTCGAGTGTTAACCAAAAACAAGAAATAATGTGACCTGCTCTTGTGCCAAAGTAGTTTCTTCCTTCATTTTTCATTTTCCTTTTCTTCAGAATCTAAGGCTAAATTACATGACGTCCATGATCCGGTAATTGTGTCTTCGCCAGGTAACTAGCCTGATGCCGCTTGTCTGATGACAATTTTCCTGCGTACGTCATCTTTACGGCAAACGAGAAAATGAGCAAGTTGAAGTCTTCCGAGTCCTGCTCTCATCGTAGGCTTACAGGACATGAGGACCATGGTTGGTTCATTTGGATTCAAGGTCGGACCAGTGGTTCTGCTTTCTTTGTTGTTTTGTAGTCTTTTGTTAAGAGACCTTTTTCACTCCACAAAGAGATTTAAAAGAAATGTGTATCTCTTGTAAATGAGCTCAAGCAATGGTGTAGGATTAGAACTGAGAAGGGTGTAAAACATGTAGCATGCTTGTGTATCTGCACTTCAATTTTCTAGTAAACAATTTTGTATTGAACACCCTGTCCAGGCAAATCAGGGTTAAGGCTAATGAAATTGCATTCGAGATACCATTGGCCATTGCCAGTGCTTGGTCACTAAAGCTTGATTTCTACTTGGCAAGAATAAACATAAACATTAAATTTGCACGAGACGGTATACAAAACAAAATTATACTACATGTACTATCAGGTAATCATAAACTGCTGGTCTGATGACATTTTCCTTTGCAATAGACTTGCAGTTCTTCTGCAGATTTTAAAGCAGATGGGTAACAATATGTAGCATTGAAGGAATGTATACACTACGCTAAATGTGTTTCTTTTGAGAGAATAATTCAATTATGATGTGGTTCTCCTGAGCAACAAAGCTAAAACATAGCAGAGGACAGAGTCAACTGATGATAGAGCAACAATGAGCATGGCTACAAGAACAAGAGTTAAAGTAGCAGTCTTCAGCTGCAAAAAGTCGATGAAGCAAATATAAAACTTTGAGCATATAAATCAGCTTGTTTTGTAAGCATAATGCTTCAACTTCCAAGTAAAACTTGAATTAGTGATACTTACTGTGCTTTGGAAGCTTGGCCACTCTATGTATTTCAGTTGACTAGGTTGCTCAACCAGAAATGCAAACAAAGATCTTACACCCCTAAAAGCATAAAACAATAGTTACTCAACCGATTACTACCCAGAAGTAGTATAATCTATGACATACCTCAAAAAATACAAGATGCTAGAAAGCAGGAGATGGGAGAGAATCGAATGGGGAAAAGAGAGGCAAAAAAGCGGCAGCAACTCTTAGTACATAGATTACCAGATGGTGTCACTGATCAGACTTAGCCAGAAAGGCTCCTCAGGTAATTCATCATCAAAACTTAACCGGTGTCGATTACTTCCTACAGACATGACATGCCTGCTCATATAAGGCTTCCCAAGAAAACTTCCTCTGGGAATCTACAAGAACCAATTCCAACATTAAATGAGCAGATACAGCACTAACATGTTAATTGGGTACAGGATTTCTGACAATATAATAGATAAAGATTACCTCTTCAAAAACTGATGGATAAGGTTTGTAATAAGTACATCTAGTTCTTTGGTATCTCTGAAGCTGGAAAGATAGCTTATGATAACTTGGATGAACCAAACCTACAAAAGTATGATGGAGAAAAAAAAAATCAAAAGCAGAAATCAAAGCATCATAAAGTAATGAAAATCTGAAAACTTCATAAACATTGAAAAATGGAAAATGAAATAAAAAAGAGGAACCTGAACAATTTGTCAGCAACCTGGAAGCAATCACCATTATGCCAAAGTTGATTTGTTTTTTTTATGATAATCTTGCCTACTGCGCAAGGAAAGAAGAAACATACAGAACCGAATGTTATACTTTTTTACTATCAATCAAATAAGATTCACCTACAAATTTCTAAATCGTTTCAATTTGGGCGACCAAAATACCAAGTACCCAGATAGCAAAAACTCCGAAACATCCGACCATTAATGTAAATCCTTGATCATGCTGATTTTCTCCGCTAAAACGGAAAACGCTAAGAACCACAGAAGAACAAAAGAGAGATAATGACTGAAACGTCATAAGTTACCAGAAAGCAATGTATAAAAAGAACCCAGAAAGTAAAGCAAACAGTGAATTGGTCAGTACCGTTTTGTTTCGTATGACGAAGATAAAGACGCTCAGCCTTGGGTTGTCTTTCGAGCTTCAACCCAGAGAAGCTAGCTCGCAAAGGGATAGGTTTTAGCCTTTTGCGGTTGATTTTCAGAGTATCCCAAATCCAAACTGTAACATTTTAAGGGGAATTCCCTTAGGCCCAAGAAATTGGGCCCATGGGACATTGACGGTAAGGATTAACCTTTGATTGTAATAATATTTAGTCATTATCGGTAAGAAAGTTATTACAATTAGTCCTATTAATTTTGACAGATAATTTTCATTATTAAATCTTCAAGATGCCTAATTTTCATAAATTTATTGACCAAGTTGTAGCTTAATCCATACTCTATGGTCTCTTCACCTGGTCTTTCTGTTTTATAGTACATGATTTTCTAAGCTTAATGTTTACGCTGGCCAGTCAACAGACAATGCTAGGAAGAATAAGGTTTTCACCTTGATGAAAAGCTTGTGGACTTCGGTTCATGGTGAGCAGAATCAAATCCAAAGGTTACCATTACCATTCCATTTTAGTTCATGCCAAATGTGACAGCGGCCATGTCATTCTGAGATATAATTGTATTACCTTAGAAGAGATGAAGGCTCAGAGTTACATTCACGTTTCGGACACAGCAAAATGGGAAAGTGAAAATTGCAATGTCTTAATCATGGTTCATCACACTACCGATAGGTAGAATGAAAGTCACGGATGTCAGCATTCATGGAGAATCTGAGCCATCTCTTTTTCTCAGAATACCTCAGCCAAGGCTCAAGAACAAGCCCGATTATCACAGCTACCATGCTAATTAACATGACCTTCAAAGAAGCGAAGGCTAAAACCACAAGAATTAGTACGGTAGGCGGGATACACATTAAAATTGCTCCAGCCGTACCGACAGGTATCTTGAATGGCCTTGATTCTGCTGGATGGTCTATCCTTAGCTTCAGAAATGCTATGAACTCCATAATCATTCCGAAACAGTATAAGAAGTTCTCTGCAGCTACAATCTCTTGAAAGCTCAACCATGACAATAGTAAAACACCAGATGCAGAGAATAAAATCCCAACCAGAGGGGTTCCATAGCGAGACCTCTTTGCAAAGAACTCAGGAAGCATCCCACGAGTTGCCATTCCCTCAAGCTGGAAGGAATCGCTACTCATCTCAGCAAGGAACATTCCCATGTTTGATAGAGCAGCTGCAGCTTGAATCCACGTTAGCAGCCAGACACCTCCAAGCATTTTAGCAATGTCTGAGAAATATCCATCAGTCCACATCTTGCGATCAAGTGGAATTGCTCCAGTACCAATCAAAAGGGGGAAAAAGTATCCAAAAACAACTAAGATAACAGCATAAAAAAGGGCTTTTGGAAGAGTTTTACTTGGATTTTCCACCTCTCCTGCGAGAGTGCTAATGGAGTCCCAATAGTTTAGATTCCAGAAGAGAGTATTCAAGTATAAACCCCAGTCTATATAGCCAAGATCTGTCACAAGCCACCTTGAAGGCTCCAGTTTGGGAATTGCCACGATTCCCATGAAAATAAAAGGGAGAAGTGAAAACACCCCTAGTAAGATTGCCACCCAACCCACTAGAGTTAAACCTCTGTAGCTCATATACGTGAGAGCCAGAGTCAAAACCAACACTGCAATTGTCCTTGGCAGACCTCCTTCCAAAGCAGGGAAGGCCGATTTCAGGTAGTCCAGAAATAAAACCGGGTACAAAGCATTATCAATAACCCCACTCAACCATTTCATCCAGCCTTGTTGGAAACCCCAAAAAGGGCCCAAAGCTGATGAAACCCAGACAACATAACCACCATTCTCTGGGAACATTGTACCCAATTCTGCTGTTATTAACGCTTCCGGGACACTCCATATGAACGGAACCAGCAAAAATCCAAGAAGAGCTAAAAGGGGACCAGCTGCTTGGACACTATCTTCAACACCAAAAGGGCCCCCAGAGACCTCATAGAAGATCAAAAACACAAGAGGTATAATAGAAACCTTTTGGTACTTATCTAGCTTGGGGGAAGAACGTTCTCCCAATTCCACATAGTCAGCATTGCTCGGCTCCACCATCTCAGCAGGGGTTTGCCTAGTTAATGAGTTTCTCTGTTTCTGCAAGCAACATTCAAATCTAAACACATAATTTGGAAAACCATGGTGCTACTGCTTATAGATTCAGATAATGGCAGAATTAATAACAAATGATGGCATAAAAAATACTAAGGCACAGCATCTTCTAATCTTCTTAATAATTCAGACAACACAAGTAATGAACAAAGGAAGCAACAAACAGTTTTAACATAAAGAAAAGCCTGCCAGTGATTCGTAAAGTAAAAACTCCATGTCTGTTTAACCCAATAGAGATATTAATGAACAGTGCATGTTCCAACTAATTAAGCAACTTTGAACGAAATTTGTCACCGGAATACAACACAACTCAAAATATCAATGCAAATTGCTTCCCATAACCCCATTTCTGCCAAAAAAAATTGACCTTTAACCGCTGTTATTTAGTATACCAAATAAAAATTTTAATTCACACCCAAAAAAATGAAAAAAAAAACCCAAAAAAACCCTTAAAATACTAGAAAAGACATGACTGATTAGCATAGGAACGAAACATAAAAATTACCTTGATAACTGAAAAAACCCAGAACGTCCAACAATTATAAAATCAAAAAGCGCAGGACAGTGAAACTAACCATGAAAGAAGAAGGAGGGATTGCAATAGCATTTGATTTTTTCCTGGAGAGTTGATAAGAGTTCAGGTAAGCGATGTGTCAGCATGAAAGAAACGTGACAAAAAGTTCAGCCCACCACGTGTCGTACCTTCGTGCACGTGTCCTTTTCGATTTCTACCAGAGACAAGACAAACAGCGAAGGGAAGCTGGTACAAGCTCTAAAAGCTGGAACCTTGAGTCAGATCTCGACAAATGGGAGTCTGGGTTTTGAAGAATGATCTGATCTGACGGTTCTCGAGATGCCAAATAAACTACAGGCAACAGAAAGAATGAGTTGCATTCGGTTCCTCTTCCAGTTTTCTGGATTTGTTTTCGACAAAACAAAGCAACTCTCTTCACTCTTACAATTCCATGGCATGACAGCTTCTACATTTGTCCTTAAAACGAGCAATCACAACGGTTGAATTGACTGCTCTATTACCATCTCCACGAAGATAGGATTGCCTGAGAATTGAGCACTGAGGCTGACACCCATTTTTGACTTTGGAGCGGTCTGCCACAAGGGACAGTTTCTTGTTTCTATTCGCGGATTCAGGATTGGGCTTTTGTTTTTTGGTACAAGGACTGGGCTCAAGTTCTGCTTATGGTTCCAATTCTTAGGACCTCAACAAGCCTAAATCCGTACATTACAGGAACACAGGTGGGAAAGTTAAAGACTTTAAAATCATTTAGACATAATAAAGAAGCAATTTTCCTCCAAAATGCTTCCAATAAAATATAGCATTTTCTTTTCTTGTTTGAATATACAATTCATTTAATAAACATTTTAAACAGTTTGTTGATGATGCCTTCCTTGAGTAATCAGCACTTGAATGAAGAATATGCCCGCTTCGAAATCCATGGTGGATAATTAGTTTAAGATAACATCTGCCAATTTCAAGATAACCCTTACCAAGAATCGATAAACACAAATTTGGCAGCTCCCACCCACCTTTTCAGCCAAGCCTTTCGCTGTCCCTCTCTACTCTTACAAAATGATAGATACCGAAAAAAAAAAAACTTCTTTTTCTCTCCCTCTTCTGAATGAGTCTCAACATAAAAAATTCTCCCCATTGGTTAAGTTTCTATCGGGATAAGGAAAAAGGATTCCTAAAAATCCTGATTGATTTGGAGATCACTGCTACTTGCTCTTAACGGGCTATTGGCATTGCTTTGAGACTAACTCTTTACCCATTTATGACAATGCTGACTCAGAAAATTAAAGATTTCTTCATTGATAATTAGTGTTGGTTTTGCTTAAAATTCTTGAGATTTCTCCCCCAATATTTGTGAGCAGTTCATGTAAGTAAATGCAAAAACAATAAATATACAGAATCTGAAACTAGTAACTAAATTTTAGTTCAGTTGTGATTCCACGAGTCTAGATTTTCCTCCACGCGGCAACGTAGTCTATTTGACAAATGCTTTTAATCTACTGGTTTGTTTAATACACGCTCCTACCTTAGATGTGAAATACTCTTCATTCTCTTTTTCACCCTTAAACAAAGAAAACAACTTTTGTAAAAATATTCTGAAAAATCCTCTTTCTTTATCTATTGCCATTCCCATAGAATTCTTACAGATTAGTCTTCTTCTCCTCCAAATCTAGTGTGTTTAATCAATGATAAGCCATTAAAACCAACCTCGTATTACGAGGCTTCAAGCCAAGATTTGCTCTTACAGATATAGCAATTATTATTATTATTATCAATTTTATCCTTTTATTTTATTTTTCATTCATGGATACTCCCATAATTGTAGACTCAAACACAAACAAAAAAGCCAACCAAAAACTTGATCATCCCTCGACAAAGTCTCACTCATCAACTTTTCTTCTACACAACGGCTTCGGTTCATCTCAGATTTCAGACATAGAGATGATCACGATACAGTCAGTTTCTTACACGTCTTTAAAAGACTTGTTGCCCACATCACCTCCAGCCATCACTTCACCGACGCATAATTCTAGTTGGCACGAGATTCCCATCAAGAATCCGCTGGTCAAACATGCTGCGCTGGCTTATCTGCAGCCCATGTCGTGTCCACCGGAGGTCGGAGAAAAGGGTTTGTTCGGGAGGCTTAAGGAAAGATGTTACGGTGAATGTGGGTGCGTCTTGTGGCTACATGATGTGGTCTGGAGGAACGTCAAGGAGGCGTTTTGGGAGGGGAGAGAAGAGGTTCTTGATGATGACGACGATTACTATGACGATGATGAAGAGAAAGTTGACTGAAAATTGAGAAGGCAGCTCGCCTTTGTTTTTTCCTTTTTTTCCCTCTCCAGAGGAGGTTGCGGTTTGACCGGTAGATACTGGTTCAATTTGTAAATAGAGATTCTTTTTCGGGTTTCTTCCTTTTTTCCTTGGGTTAGGGAAATAATTCTTTTGGCTCTTTGCATGTGTAACTACAGAGAGAAAATATCATTGAAATATTCAATGTTACTCGGTTTGAGGAGAAGGGGAATTTGTCATGTTCTTGTGAAAGTGAATACAATTTCTTACTGCAAAAGCACAGTACTCAGTCTAAATTATTGAGCAATTGCAGTGTTTGGGTTGCTTATTTATGGTATTAGGTTAGGTCAGTTCTTTATTCTGTTCTTTGACATTCCATCTGTCCTTCATAAAGGCATCAATTTTGCTCTTAATTACATGCACAGAACAGGTGTATCCCACCATGCAGCAACCTTGACAAATGGGTTGGAGTATAGGTCATTAACCCTAGACTTTTTGGTGATTAATCTTCAACATCACTCGCAAATTCTCCACTTTAGATTATTTTTACTATGTTAGGGATCGGTTCTCTCTCTCTCTCTCGATCGTTCGGTTTGATCAAATGCTTTGTCAATTTTTTATTTATGATGATGGCGTGAAGTCATTTTTTATTTACGACTGTTGAAATGATGATAAAAAAATTTATATTAATTAAATTAAAAATACGTTCAGGATATAGATATAATAAAACAAATTTATCATTTATTAATTGATTTTAGATGAGATGATTACTCATTTCATAATATAAGTTCTGTGATAGATTTATTATCTAATAGAAAAATTAACATGATAATAAAAAAAATCCTATATCAATTAAACTAGAGATATTAAGATATGCATATAATAAAACTCGTTTTGTCAATTATCAATCAATTATTTTTAGATTTGACGCACGAATTAAATTCTGAAGATTTTGACCATACAAAAAGCAGTAAATGACAGGCCCTAATGTGACAAAGATGTTTTCCTTGACAAATTCAAGCAACGCTCTGCCTATTGGCCTGTTGGGTCACAGTCAAATGTGCTTGATTGGGTTTAGCATTTGATTTGGTGTTATATTAGCCTTTAATTTCTGCTCTTGATTTAACCAAACCAAAATGTGGCACGTCACGGGAAAGGAAAAGAAAGCAAAGGAAAGTTCGCCAATCCTTCGAGGGGCTTGGGTGGTCGTCTGTGAACAAAATTGTTCGCCTGTTATCTTTATCCGTTTGTGACGTACATGAGCCGGTGGGGATAATGGAAATGTTAAATCATGTTTCCCCGCGTAAGAAACTTTTTTCCTTTATTTTCGCACTTGATTAGCTCTCACTCGGTTTCTTTTTTCCGTTTTATAAGGTTTTTGTCTTCGTATTCCTTCAGTCAAATAGGAAAGGGGAAGGGGAAAATTCAGACTGAGAAAGTCATGACCATGAAATGTTTCAACGGGATGGATGTTTGCCCATGTGATGTGATTCCTGAAGTGTAAAATCATGTCTTGTAATCCTAGTGCAACAGTCTTAGAATGTATAGTTGTGGTAAGAAAACTATAGGAATAATGGGAAATCTTATCGCTATTCAAGTGATCTGTACAATGTCTGGTTAATCTGCTCATTTGTCGTTGGTCTCTAACAATAGGTATAGGAGGTTTGTGTACAATTTATCTTTGTAGCTAGATGGGTTACAGAGCAACAGCTATCACCAATAATCTCCACAAGAGCAACATCCATCTTGAAAGTGGTGATACAGCTTGGGGTCTCCTACTACTATCTCTCTTTTAGTGAACTTTGAAATCCTCTTTGCAACATTGTGGCAATCCTCGCAAATTCTAATGTTTTTTCGGACAAGAACAGGTCTCCCTACCTCCGTGGAGATCAATCCAAAAGAGATTGCCAATCTTACACTGTGGTTCTCGGGTGAGTTTGGTCTTTTCCTTGTCAAATCTTTCGGTCTCAGCTTAGTAATACTACGAGCATAATCATCTTTCTCTTCCCCTGTCATTTTCAAGATGCTATCCAACACATCGTAAATCATGTTCATCTGAGCATTTGACCTGTCTTGATCAATGAACCTGTGAATTTTATAGTCTGACTCAACCGCGCTACATCCGGTTGTTTTTGCTAGGCCTTGTCTCATCATATGACATTTGACACGCTCTACATCTTCCCACCTCCCAGCTTCAGCATACATATTGGAAAGCAAGATGTAACACCCTGTGTTATCATGCTCCAATGATAAAGCATGCTTGGATGCAACTTCTGCTAATGCTATGTCATTGCTCTTTCTACTTGCAGCTAGTAAAGAACCCCATATCCTTGCAGTTGGGACAAATGGCATTTCTTCAATAAAATTCTTAGCTTGATCAAGATTCTTTGTTCGACCAATAAGATCAAGCATGCAACCAAAGTGCTCTATTCCTGGATCAATACCGTAGTCTCTTTTCATTGAATTAAAGTATTCCCACCCTTCATCAACCATGCCAGAAACGCTGCAAGATGATAATAGGGAAACAAAAGTGCTCTTGTTTGGCTCAATGCCATTTTCTATCATTTCATGGAACAACTCAATGGAAATTCTCCCAAACCCATGAATGGCATAAGCCATAATGATTGTGTTCCATGAGACAACATCTTTAAATAACATGCCATCAAAACATCTCCTTGCAGTGTGGAGATCTCCACACTTGGCATACAAGTAAGTAATTGAATTTGAGATGATGGTATTACAATTAAGCCCCAATTTTATAATAAAAGCATGGATTTGCCTACCCTCACTCAAGGACGTTAAATCAGCATATGCTGGTAAGACACTTGCAATTGTTATAGCATCAGGTTGAAGAGATTCATACCAAATGTTCTGGAACAGTTCCAAGGCTTTTGTGTACTGTCCATTCTGTACATAAGCAGCAAGCATTGCATTCCATGACGCCAAGTTCTTTCCATTAATTTGCACAAAGATATGTTCAGCTAGTTTCAACTTCCCACACCTTCCATACATGTCAACCAGAGCAGTCTCCAACACTAGATGAGGGAGAAGCCCTTTTCTGATTGCACTAGCATGAATAGACTTACCCGCCAAGACCGCTCCCATTTGTGCACAAGATGGGAGCAAGTTTATCATAGTAATGGCATCTGGACTCAACTTAAAAACTTCTTGCATCTCTTTAACACAAGAGAATGACTCATGGAAACAAGCATTAGAGACATAGGCTGCAATCATAGCATTCCAAGCGACAATGTTTTTGTAAATGATCCTGTTGAATTCCCTCTGTGCGTAGTCCACACTACCACACTTGCCATACATATCAATCAGCGACGTTTCAACCATAAGATCCATTTCAAATCCACCTTTAATTACCTGACAATGAATCTCTTTCCCACTTCTTCTACAGCCCTCTATAGAACAAGCCCCGAGACCACTAATGAAACTGAACCTGTCGGGTCTTATTCCTACCAAAACCATTTTCCTTAACGAAACCAATGAACTCAAGCCATCACCAACTTGTTGGTAGCCGGAAAGCAGAGAATTCCAAGAAACCAAGTCTCTCACAGGCATCTCCCTAAAAACATTCTGTCCCAATTCAACGCACCCAACTTTCATATACATTGAAATAAGAGAGTTGCAATTATAAATATCTAAATCTAATCCAACCTTGACCAATTTTGCATGAACTTTTTCCCCTCCTTTCAAAGACAAAAACCCAGCACAGGCCTTTATCACAAACGGGTACGTAAATTTATCCGGTCTGGCTCCTTCAAATTCCATCCTATGGAAAAAATTAATCGCCTCCTTGAACAACCCATTATCGACTAAACCCTTGATGATGATATTCCACGTGTAGGAGTCCGAGTGGTTCATTTCTTCAAACAAATAGAGTGCATTTTCCATCGACCCAGAATAAATAAACGCGCGAAGAGCACGCGTGAGCTTTAAATTGTTCGGTTCAATTAAGGTTTGTGAAGTTCTTGATTGGGTTCTACGGAATTGAGTTGGTTTTGAGAATCTTGGCTTGGTTACAGCGTAAGGGTTCCGGTTTTTGTCCGGGGCATCGAATTGGTTTTGTGAAACAATTATGGGTGCCGGGGAGTTGTGGAAGTAATTGTGTGATAGTAGTGGTACTGCTGCAGGCATTTCGGGTTAGTTTCAAGAGTCAGTAGTTGGGGAAATTGCCGTTAGAAATCAAATCAAGGGGCTTTCTTGTAGACTTCTGGCGGGTAATAGAGACTGACCGTTGGCTCTGTTTCACGGAGCGAGTTTGCTTTTAAAGCCTTTGTAATAAACGCGGCTAAATTGACTACCATCTGCTTACAACTTTTAAATAAGGCAAAATTACCAGTCTGCATATATATTCTTTTTCCCAGTGATACACAACTTGAGGGAGAAAACTTGAAGATCACGTTTAATTTTTTTTTCCCTTGCACAGTATATATATATATATATATATATGACTATTTTTCATGTTCACATGCTTTAGCTAACATTTAAATATCAAAATTATAATTTAAATTTTAAAAGATTATGTCATTTTAAAATTTACACAAACTTATCTTATTATTTAATTTTTTAAACATTCATCGACCACGCGAAATATTAAACGTAATTTTTACTGATGAATATGAATAACATTATTTTCTTTTTTGGTATAATATTGACAATAATTTCAACAAAATAGATGGTCAATATTGTTAAATCTTAAGAGAAATCATTAAATATTTGTGCATGCTATATACATAATTAACGTGAATCTTTAATGTGCACTATGCTCTCTCCAATCTTAAAAGCGGTTTTCAAACGCGGTGAAACCGTAAGCAAACTTGTAGCTCGAGCAAGGCGTTGCTTTGGAGCCCAATTTTCCTTTTAACATGTAGCAACGATGCCGTTCAGTCTATCTTTTTCTCTCACAAAAAGTTACACACAGTCGGGCAATGCGACGGAATCGTCCTTTCCAAAGGGCAAAACATAGCAGAGAAACAGACATGGCCCTTTCCAAAACGCCTTTACCATCAAAGGCTTTCCATCGAATTACCAAAAATTCGAAAGTTCGCCGACGTTCGTCTTGATGGTTTTCGTAGTAACCATCTGGACTCAACTTAAGAACCTCTTGCATCTTTTTAATACAAGAGAATGACTCATGGAAACAAGCATTAGAGACAGAGACTGCAATCATAGCATTCCAAGCGACAACGTTTTTGTGAACGATCTTGTCGAATGCATAGTGACGTATCAGTCATAGGATCCATTTCAAGTCCGCTTCTAATAACCTGACAATAAATCTCCTTGTCACTCCTTTCACAATCCTCTATAGAACAAGCCTGAGAGACTTCTAATGAAACTGAACCTGTCTGGTCTACCAAAACCATTTCAAAATCAAGGGGCTTTTTGTAGACTTCTGGCGGGTAATGGAAAGTGGGAGAATTTGCTTTCAAAGCGTTATTTGATAAACGCGGCTAAATTGACTACTATATCCTTAGGCAAAATTACCAGTCTGGCTTATATTCTTTTTCCAACTTGCAGACAAATGAGACATGCAACTTAAGTTATTTTAAATGGAGAAAGCTTGACAATCACCTTTTAATCTGTCTTTTCCCTTGTAATATATGGCTATTTTCCATGTTCAACTGCTTTAGCTAAAGTTTAAATGTCAAAAGTATAATTTAAATTTCAAAGGATTATGTCATGCCAAATTTTGCATAGACTTATCTTATTATTTAATTTTTCATGCAGCCATTGACCAAGCGAAACAAATAATGAATAATTTTAAAATTAATTATAAATAACGTTTATGCATTAAAATAAATATATATTTTTAAAAAAAATTATTTATTAACAAAATTAGCGATTACATGGCATAAATTGAAATTTTGATTTTTTTCAATTTAAACTTTCTTTTATAATATTCATTTTTTGATAAAATGTATATTTTTTGTGTTAATTTATTAATTAAAAATTAAAAAAATACAACATATTGAAGTTAAAGGGAATTTGAATTTTTTTACTATTTTTTATTTAAAGTTTAAATCTTCAAATGAAAACGAAAAAAACAGTTTATCATGTTTAAATAAAAAATAAAAAAATAAATTTTTGATAATTAAATAAAATAAAACTTAAAAAATATATCATTTTGTATCATACGTATATCATGCGATAAATGTTTGATACATATTCGATACTTAATTAAAACAATATAGTATATCGATTTATATCTCTTTTTTTTATATAACTGATTTATATATATATAAGTATTTTTATTTATGTAAATATCATGCCTAATTAATCTAGCTTCTTTTCTTTATCTTTTTTTAGATAATAAAATATTTTACAAAATAATCATTTATTTTTATTAATACTTGTTTTTTACTATAAAATAGTATTAGTTTACTTCCTCTCTCTTCCCAAATAATTTATATTTGCATTTAATATAACTATTCCTAAAGTGCATTGTCTTCATTCTTGTAAATAAAACCACACAAACATTTAATTGGAAGTTTTTAATTTTTCTTCATTTTATATCACTTTTTTTTTATGAAAAACATTGTTATTTAAGTGCACCAACATGCCGTTTAGAAATAGGGCAATTTATTGAACAGTTGGAAATTATAGAGATTGAAGAAATTAAATTAAAAGCAAGAATAGAAAATTGAGGAAAATGAAGATCAAGATGCTGCCATAACTGGCCGTTTAATAGAAGAAGAGCTTAAGCAAAAAAAGTTAGATAACTTATCAAAAGCCAATGTTTGTCTTGCATGATTTTGTTCTTGTCTTTGCCTTTTAGTATCTAGCTTCCAAAATGGACTGAACTATCATTTAGTGATTTGGCTATTTGGAAGTTGAATGTATTGCTGTTGTTTCTCTTGTTAAGGAAACCATTTTTCTTTGTTTGTCCTTCAATGGAGTGGAAGTTTTTCAAGCAGAAAAGATTGTTGTATTATATTTATGGAATAATACCTGTAATCAAAAACTGTTTATGGGTGGCTTCTATATTTGCGTTATGGAACATTATCTTCAACCAAAAACTGAGGATTGTGCATTTAGAAACATTTTTAACACAAACAAAGTTTTAAATTTTTTACTAGTCTCTTCAGTGTTGTGGAGAGAAAAAAACTATTATTTTCACATATTTTGTTATCAACTATAATTCCACTATATTGTCTTGAGAATCAAAGACATGGAATTTAGTGAAACAAATAATTCTTCAGGTAGCACCAAAGATAATGCATTTGAGAAAATAGAAATGAGAAAGGTGTCAAAAATCTAAGAACAAAAATAATACAGTGCTTGTCAACATACCCCAAACTCATTCTATATTAAAAAATAATACTTGTTTATATGTGAAAAAAGTTTTATAAAATGAAATTTTAAAAGAAATATTTTTATGTATTATTTGTTTAACAGATACATTTACATAGAAGATTGAAACACTTTTGTCAATATCAATGATGCTTTTAAGTTGTTAAACTTTTTGGGTTGTGCATATGAAAGTGAGAAAATTTATAAGTTGATGTTGAAAAAAATTAGGTGGTAAGTGCATCATTAAAGATAATTATTAGTTTATTATTCTTTTAAATTAGAAGGATTAATTTCTTTCTTTACTAGTGTATTGCGTGTGCGATATATTTGACATTTTTCAATTGAGTTGAGAATAATTTGTCTAATAGATATACATAATTTCTTTTTATTTTTCTTTCTTAGATTTTCCTTTTTAATTGACAAAATGTTCTTATATTGTTACACTGTCTTCTACCTTTTTGCAAGTTATGAAAACTTTTTCTTTGTTTTAGCTTATTTGCTTAGTTCTTTTCCTATTTGCTTTCTTAAAGTGTTTGTCCTGCCATAATTAAAAGAAAAAGAGAAATATAAATTTATAATCAGAAAATAAAATCTATAAAAAGTTAGAATGTGATTTGTGAAAATAAGTAGGTTGACAAAGGTGAATTTACCTTTATTTAAACAGGCTAGTTCCATACTTTAATGAATCAAGTGACTAATCACCTCCTTTACTACAACAATTATGTGCACCCAAAAACCTGAATCCATGAAAAAGTTTATAATATACACACAAAAAAAGTTTAGGAATCACAGTAATATCATGCTATTGCATTAAGGAAAAAAAATAACATGCTGTATGTTACGATTATAAAATTTATATGAAAATAGCTTACAATCAATATTAAATTAATAATTCACAAAAATTACATCATTTTCTTGTTAAAAGTTTTTTAGCTGCATGTTAAAGTTGTATATTTTGCACCAAATTAACAAAATGTAAAGAAGTAGTTGAGTTTCAGAATTCTTCATTCTTCAGGAATGCTTTGAAGTTCAGGACTCCAATAACCCGGACTCTTCTTAACTGCATTGTGTCTCATAAGATGTTTTCTTTGCAGAGAATTTAAGCGTTCTTCTACAGATGGAGATGGTGACTGGTTTGCGCTGATCCTACCACCACCGTTGATCATTCCTAGCATTTGCTTTAAATCTTGCTTCCTTACTACAATCTTCATCCTCACAACTCCATCCTCGTTGATGTGAGAGACAATACCCCCGCCATTAACCCGTGCAATGGCTTCCAATAAATTGCTCCTCAAAGCCTTCTGGTTTCGGCTTCTCACCTGTTTGAATTCCCTCTTTGGTGATGCTTTTCCTTCCATTCTTTTTTCCACTGCCTTTACTCTCTCCCAATCTCTGCTCCTGTTTCAACGGATATGTTAACCTCCAACACCTCCACCCTTTATATAACATCCTCCCTCGATACATTCACATCAATGCAAGGTTGGCTAATCAATAATTAAAAATTAGGTTGAGTTGCAACTGAAAGTATAAAAAAAGAGAAAAAATACCTAGTAGTTTATCCTGTTGGTAGACTATCAAAACGTCCGTTAAACTAGCTGAGTATCTAATAGAATACATGTGCCATTACATATTAAAAAACCGTCAGAACATCGAATAATGCATCTGCGTTGAGCCTTGCCTCATTTGTCAAGCAGACTCGTTTTCTTGTAAAATCAAACAAGCCCAGAATTCTTTAATTATACCATTCTTTGTTAATTTATTCAAGCTTGATAAACAACAGACTTACTCATGCAAAAGAGAACACCTATTTGTTGAGCTGGATTGAGCAAACTCGTTTACGTGAAGGGAGGGTTCTGATCATAATTGTGAAGAATCATCATCAGCGAAGGTATCTCATGATTAGAAGTTGATGTACAGCATTCTTTGAGAGCCAAGGGAATGCATAAAGAAACCAATGGGGTGGCATTTTTGGGGAGAATTATATAAGGTGGGTGAGCACATTTCAAAGCAAATGGGCTACATTGGTCTAAAGGCAAATTGTCAAATGGTTGAGCTGTGAATAGCTGTCTTTGTGATCAATCATTCTTATCTCAGCTAACTCCCAATTCTGATCTCCTACCTGAGTGCTTAATCAAATATATTTTTATACTTATAAGATGCACCAACCCCTATTTATGCTTTAAAAATGTAAATGCCTTCTTAATGGGATGACTACCAGGGAAAAGCTTATTGTAACTATTGCCCCTTCAAAAATGATTCTTCCCTTAAAGTCTTCAAATGCAAGAAACTTTAGGTTAAATGACAGATAGCTTTGTTTGGGTATTAATTATTGGTTGTAAGAAGACAAATAACAAAAGCAAAAACGATGGAAACCTTTGTATATTTCACTTATATATTAATTAGACTCTAAGCTGTATATTAAGTGGAGTGGAGCTCATATAGCCATCACGACCATAAATAAATCTTTGGAAAATTAATTAATTTGTATAAATCAATAATTCTAAACAATTCAAGTTAGGAGAGCATTAATATATGCAAATTGAAAAAAAGGGGTAAGAACGGATTGAATTTAGTTCCATATTTGTTAGTTTTTTATCAGTTTATTCAATTATTTTGATTAATTTTTGATATCTGAACTAATCAAAAATCCTATCATTAATAATATTTATTAGAAACAATTAAACTAATCGAGATAAATTAATTTTAATTAATTTTAATTTTTTATAATAATTTGATCAATCTTAATTATTTTTTAAAAAATTAAATAATTTAATTTTAAAATTTTAAAATCAATCTCAATTTCATTGTTAAATTGAGATTTGGGTTTTTTTTTTTTACTATTTAATTAATAGTTTCTCCATCTTTTTCTTTATGGGTTTGTGGTGACAAAGAAAAAGGCCCAATAAGTACGAAAGCGGACAACTCAGTTTTCTTTTGAATAAGAAAAAGGCTTGTCTGGTTGGAAAATGAACCTTTAATAAATAGCGCATAAAGCATCGTGAACGCAGCACATGGATCCGACCTACTTATCTAAGAACAGGCGTGGCTGCCTGGGCGTACGGTATGACATTGGGTTGCGAGCCCAAGAAAAGAAAGAAAAGCACTCCGATGCAATCCAACTTGACTTTGCCGCTAGTACCAATTCCAGCCCAGAGAATCACACATGGAGTCCAAGCATTGGTTGTAGGACTACTTTATAAACTTTCTCAGCATTTTTCCAGTGCTTTTTCTTTCTCCCTTTCTGGGAGAATATCCAGATCACGACTGCAGTGACAGACGGCGATGGCGGGGGACGGAATTTTTAATACGACTATTCGATTTGATCCAACTTGACTAATGTGATTTATGATAATTAAAAATTAAGATAAAATCTTTTTATTGTTTAAATTTTGATTGAAATTATTAAAAATTTATTAATGTTTAAAATAGATATTTTATTCAAAAAATATTTTTTATTAAATATTTAACTACAGTTATTAATTAATTATTAATATTTTCATCAATTTAATGATGTGATAAAAATAACAAGATAATTTTATTTTTAATTAATGTTTAAAATTATTATAATTTTATTAATTAAAAAAAAACCTTCTCAAATGAGGAGCATTGATTTGCTCTCTTTTCTTGAGGAATTGAGGAGCATCTTTTAATTTTTTTTAAAAATATGATAATAATTTTTAAAATTAATAAAAAAAATTTTTAATTTTTTTCTAATATTTGATAACGGTATTTGTATTTTTAAAGTGAAATACTTATTTCAAAAAATAATGAATTCGCTTTGAAATTTTGACTTAAATTTAAAAAGATGGAGATATTTTACCTTAAAAATTAAAATGAATAGGTTTTAAATAATAAAATTAATATTGGATGCGATTTTAGAGAAAGCTCGAGTTTATGAGTTAATTATTTATACTCGAAATTATTTATATATTAGTCGACTCTGACATGAATATTGGTATAAAAATCATTTAAAATCTGTTTAAGGTAAGAAAAACAATTTAAATTCCTACCACTGTCATGGTTTGCATCTTTTATAAATCCATCCACTCTTATCAACCAAAGAGAATAAGTTATAATTTTATTATTATTGGACAAAATAATGTATATATAAATAAGTGCATGATTTTTGAGTATTGAAATTATAAAATTTGACAAAATAATATATTTGATTTTATGGTTAATATTTTGTTTCATATTTAATTGTTTTTTTTATTGAATTTTTAAAAGCATGTTATCAATGTTGAGCTTATTTTACAACATTGATGAGTTCTTTTTTATTGTTTTAATGTACTATAAAATTGAATTTTAACATTCAGTCGAATTAGGTTCGAGATTTTAATGGAATATTCATCGCATATCAGTAATTGATTTTTAATACTTCAATAATAAGCAATTTTTTATTTTAAAATATTTCAAAATAAACAAATACCATACTTGCTCCCATTTGTATTTTGAGTCATGCATGAGTAAGAAAGCATTGTCTGAGTTACTTTGAATCGTGCTCGACCATGTTTGATACTTTAATCTTTCACCTATTTGTAATAAAAAACTACATAATTATATTTTATATATTCCATAGTTCGGAAGGGACAAGTACAGTTTGGGATTTCATTTTCCCAACCAAAAAGCTGATTATTCTATAAGCAAACCACAATTATTGCTAATTAACCATTGGATGAATTATTATAAAAGCGGAGATGTGACTTTGTTCTTCTCAAGAATCTCGAATTCTTGCACCCCAAAATGTTAAAACATAGAAGTAATTATAGGTCACCTATAGAACTATGTGAAAAGGCTCACATAATCACTTTCTCCCTATTTCATTTTAATGAAAGATAAAAGATTAATATTTGATTCATTGACAATATATAGCTTTTATATATTGTCAAATTACTAGATCTTGATGTATTCGAGTATTTAACTTATTAGTTAGTATATGATCGTCTGCTTAAAAAGTAGAGTTCGAATATCAATTCTCCCAATTAAAAAAAATTACTAAATCTTGACACCTCATTATTTTGAAAAAAATAAAAAATTAATAGTAAAATCGAATACCATTTTAAAAATTTATTATTTTGAACAAAATAAAAAGTGTATATCTTTTTTTGCTTTATTAATGAGATGTCAGGATGTGGTAGCTTGACAGTGTATAAATACTATATAGTGCTGATGCATCAAATATTAATTCAAACTATAATTATCATATTACTCCACCAAGCCATGATATTTTGTAAAATATTTTTATTTTTTTGTTTAAGCTTTTTCAAGTCTCAACAAAATTAAAGTAGGCTCTTTTTGGAAGTGGTCCACCTCGTTTTTCACTATACTTGGAATTTAATCGATGTCGAATAACCCATTAAATAAAATGTTCCATTAGTAACATATTGTGATCATTAACCGAATCATGAGAAGCCTTTTAGAATAATTAAATCATTATTGATAATTAATGATTTTATTGCTTTCATTTGGTCCAAAAAGCTAACAATTTTTCGACCTTAGCTCATATATCAATATAATACTACAACTAATTATTCAAATATTGAAATCCAAAAATCATATCCCTTAATTTATATATGTTGTAATGATTCAGATTCAAATATTACTAATTTAATAATTTTTTAAAATGAAATCACACTATTTTAAAGAATTTAAACTCAAATTGTTAATAATAATTGATTCAGATCCTTAAATAAATCATAAAATATATTATTATCAATTTATATATATATATATATTTTAAAAAAGATATTCGAATTCATACTTTTTAAGTAAAAAAATCATGTATTAATTAATGAGTCAAATACTCAAATCCATTATCAATTTATATCTAAGTGAATTTATAAAAACTAAATATCTAAGTATTTGTTTTCTATCATTTTCAGAATAAAAAGGGGATCCAAACCCATACAACATTTACTTATAGGCTGGTAATTACTTATGGTAGTACTATTTAAGGGAAAAGTTCCAAGCGTTGCTCAGCCATAGCACTTGCTTTTTTTTCATTTGAGAGAGAGAGATAGGGATGGAGAAGAAGCTAACAGCGTTAAGCCATCTTTTCGTGACGGTTTTCCTGTCAGGTTTCGCATCCTTCATTGTGATTCCGGCCATTACCGATGTTACCATGTTCGCCCTTTGCCCTGGTACTGATGAATGCTCCCTCGCCATTTACCTCTCTGGATTACAACAAGCTGTACGTTTTTTCCTCAACTCTTTAGTTTTCCTCTTCTCCTGCTATCCTCTTCATTTTTTTTAACCCTGAAAATTCTGGGCTGTTGCATTCCTTGCCATTTTCTTTGTTCTTAACAAGAACAACAAACAAAAAATAAAAAGAGAAAACTCTTTCTTCTTCTTGATCCTCTCTTCTCAAAAAACGGAATATGAGAGAGAGAGAGAGAGGTTCATGGTTCTTCTGTTACACTAGAACATGCAACTCTACTTCCCATCTTAGATACACGTACGTGCCTCCACAACTGCTTCAATTTCAGTGCTAAAGGGTTCCGGAATCCGGGGAATGTATCCTCACTCCTTGTCAATCTCATTTTCGCGTCTTCCAGCATAGAGAAATTAGGAATAAATTATGAAAACCCATTTTTTGGCAACAAATTAAGAACCCTTTGATTCTCACGATCACTCCTAGTGTACAATCCTACTATATTAACTTTTTTGACTTTCCCTCCTCTGGGGTTTTCACTGTTCACCTCATTCTCTTCGATGTTAATTTATGATAAGGTAGTACATGTGGAGAAGTATGGACCTTGCAAGGTTTTTTCTAGTTGAGTGACCATATGGATCACCATCGTACCTACCGTTCAAATCAAACCTAACAAATATCGGGTGCTTTTTCCTTTTGGGTGATATTTTCCATGGGGTTATTAATGCTCAAGTTGTCCCTTCTAAGCAAACAGATTCCCAATTCTTGCATACTGCCATATTGGATAATTGGTAAGTGTACAAGCGATTTGTACATGTCTCATTCCTATGCACACAAAGACATCACAATCGCACAAACATTTGAATTTGTTGGTCACTCGAATGTGACTCTGTTGCGTGACTTTTGAGGAGAAGGCAAGACCTAATTATGAATGAAGCAACTTGCCACAGTGTGGACGAAGGGTCATGTTAACTTGTCGATTTCATGTTGTCCACTTACAATTTAATGTTAGTGCCCTTTGCAGTTTATCTTTAGACGATATTTCATTGCAAAAAAGTTACTAAAATATTTATAGAAAAAAGAGGAAAAGGCGGCTTAGATTTTCTGCCCTTGGAGTCTATTAATTATACAATATATAATTAATATAGTAGCAATTTTGATTATATGCTATAAAATTTTAACCCTCTATAGTTTGTTAAGCCATGTCACACATACACCCAAAAAATAAATCATGTCAAATGGTGTTATGAATCAGGATGATATTTTTTTTAATTAATAAAAAAATTCAATACCTTTTTGGGTCAATAATCGTAAAAAAAGAAAAAGGAAGAAAAACCCATTGTCATAGTTGAAATTCATAGTAAAATATCAGGAATCTTAGATATGGGTACCAAAGAATCTGAATTCCTCAAAGGATAAGATTGGGTTCTAGCCCAAAAGCACAGTTTGAAATAATTTAGCGAAGAGTTAATTGAGTAATTGTTCATTATTATCAGCATGATTACATAAATATCTTCCAGACGAGGTGCCATTAAGCGCTTACTTGTGACTGGGTCTGGTGTGATGCAGATGATAGGACTAGGGACGGCCTTGATGATGCCACTGATCGGGAATCTGTCGGATCAGTACGGAAGAAAAGCTCTGCTCACATTACCTATGACTTTGTCCATTATTCCCCTTGGTATGAAATCGAAATAGGAACAGTAACTGGTGTTTCATGACTGCTTTCCATCATTCCATGGTCCTATCTTTGGTCCAAAACATGTTTTTTTGTAAGCTTCCATGCATCCATGGCATGCTTGTCTTGTGCCTATTGGTATGGGACCAATGGGTTAAGGGGTGACAAGTCACCTCATGATTACTTCATTTTCCAACGTAACCTGATTAAGCATTATCAGGGATTGTACCTTGAATCGGGTTGGAGCAGAGAAAAGTGTTGGTTGACTTTTTCAACGGATGCCTTCCGGCATGTCGTTAACAGGGTGATGTGGAATGGGGTTCACCATTGACGTGTGCATTAAGCCATCTGCTTTAGTTTAACTTCTCTGTGCTATTTTACGTTCTCTTTTACTTGAATATTCGCATCCAATTTCTCATTGAGCAGTTTGAGTTGAGTCCTTGTCACTTTTGTGCTGTTCACTACCCCTTTGCTTCCCATGCGAGCATTAAGGTACAAACTTCTTTATGAAAAGTTGTCACATCTTGATCATGTTACTGCCGTTGCCTTTAAGAAACTGGCAAAGGCTAGAGTCCTGCTTTTCATTTTCCTTTAAACCAATTGCAAAATCTTTAAAGTTAACATGACTATCTTCTTGCAGCTATATTGGCATGCAGCAGAACAACCAATTATTATTATGCCTACTATGCACTCAGGACCCTCACTGCCATGATCTGTGAAGGGAGCATTAACTGCCTTGCTCTTGCATATTTGGTAATAACCCTGAATCATCCTTAACTGCTTTGTAATCTTGGAAGCAAGCACATATTCTCCGGCATCATACTTGATTCAGTGTTGAACTATTAGTGAATGAAGTGCAGGCCAGTTTTTAACATATCGGAAGGCATCCTTCTATTCCTATAATAGGATATGATACTCCTAACCCCTCTGACTATTAGTGACATCTTATATCAATCCATTCTAAAGCACAGACAAAAATGACTTTAGGAAGAGTTGACTATATGCATTAGATTAACAAAAACACCACAATATTTACAGAAAAGAGGTAGAGGCTTAGGTTGCAGCCCTAAAACTGAAACAGAGGTGTTAGAATCCATGCTTGGCTTTACCAAATGTATTATATTTTAGCTGTTTACACTTTTATTTGCTAAAGTTGTGGTCTTTGCTTGGCAGGCAGACAACATTTCAGATAGCCAACGGGCATCTGCATTTGGAATCCTTTCAGGAGTAAGCTCGGGTGCATTCGTCTGCGGAACCTTAGCAGCTCGTTTCCTCTCCACTGGTTCCACATTTCAGGTTTTTCCTTGAGCCTTGTCTAGAACCCCTAGACTGTATCTTTGTTCATCATTGTATATCAAAATTTTTGCTACAATTTTTTGTTTTGTTTTGATCCTTTCAGGTTGCTACGTTTGTATCAATGCTTGCAGTAGTGTACATGAGAATGTTCCTTGAGGAAAGTATACCTGATCAAGTTGATGGAATTTCACAACCAATCCTGCAAGAAGGGGAAGATGTCATTCAAAAGGATGGTAATGCACCTAGAAAGATGCCAGTATTCAGGAAAATTCCATCCGTGGGAGATATTATTAGCTTGTTGAAGAGCAGGTAAGGTTTGCTATATATTTCCCAGCACTTTGGTGGTCAAGTGAGCTCAATTATGGTCTAATGCAAATTGAGTTGCGCTCATTAGACTATGCTGATTCCCCCAGCCCTGGCCAACCTTTTTGAATGGAAAATTTTCAGTAAAAAACAAATTTTGAAAGAATTAAGGGAAAATTTTGAATAAATAAAATTTGTGAAACTTCTTTTAACTAGTTGTGATATGGTATATCTGCAGCACTTTAGACATTCACGAAGAATCTTCAGATCTTCTTTGCTTAGAAGCTTTGTAATAAGTACTTATCGAGAAGTTTTCTTCCATCAACTGAATTATAAAAAGGAGATCAGAATGAAAATAATAATCATGCAACCTTGTGAATATATATATGTATATTTATCCATCCCACTATCAAAAAAGAAAAGAAATCCATCTCAAGGACTAGTAAAATTAAGCTATCAATAGCCGTGTAGATTCCTTTAAAAAGTGAATGCATAAGTTGTTTTCATGGCCTTATCCTCAAAATAATTTGATGTACTTGTATTATTACTGTTTGAGAGATGATTAATGAAGTTATGGTTGCAGTCCATCATTTTCCCAAGCAGCAGTTGTTGCTTTCTTCAATAGCCTTGCGGAGGGTGGGATGATATCTTCATTAATGGTATGACTTCCTTCTCTAAGTGTGAACCTTTACCAAATAGAAAGTTTAAACAAGATTTTTTTTTTTAATCTCATGATGATCCAAATATACATGGTTGAAAATGACAAAAATCAATGATTCAACAGCCAACAACTCTTCAAATCTTTTATTTTTTCCAGAAATGGCAGCTAATGTTTCTTGTAACACCTAAGAGCAGTTTATGAAGCAGAATAGTGGTAATCAAATGGTTACAGATTTATCAAAAAATTAAGATATGAAAAGTGGTTGTTTAATAAACTGATCAAATTGTCTGTTCAAGTTTATGCTTGTGCATACCACATCCTCAAGTACAATCTTGTGATCAAAGAGATTAAGGTCTCTTATGAAAAATTTTCTACCATGCAGTACTATTTAAAAGCCCGTTTCCACTTTAACAAGAACCAGTTTGCTGATTTGATGCTAATTGCTGGAATTATATCAACGATTTCACAGGTATGTTTTATTGATGCATGGTGCATTTCTCATACTATTCGATTTTCTCATTTTTGGTTTATTGTTTTATGCTTCTGAATCCTGCAGTTGTTTCTCATGCCCTTATTGGTATCTCCCTTAGGGGACGGAAAGTTGCTTTCAATAGGACTCTTGGTCAGCTGTGCAAACGTAAGAGTTGTATTCTCACCTGCTCTACCCTTATTATTACTCCCTCTGATATTTAGTCCTTGCAAGCCGATGACATTGTAACCATGTCACTGATGAATTTGCACCTGGTGTTATGCAGGCCATTCTTTATAGCATAGCCTGGTCAGATTGGGTAATTTGCTTGCTTCATTTTTCTTTTACTACTAGACTACTAGATCAGCAGAAAAAATTCTTGTTCTGTCAGTTATGTCGTTAGACACAGAAGTAACCTCAAAATCAAAGTTATGTCACCTGGATTTTCGGAACAAGGTGACATGGCAACTGCCTTGAGGAAATAAAAATCATCATATCAGATAAAATGGAGAAGTTAATAGCATTACTTTTAAAGTTGAATGTTGATTGAGTTGTGTTTACAAATAATGCTTTTGCACCAAAGGTCTCTATTAGCAAAAATTAGTACCAAGCTTTGGGAACTGTATTTATATTTCATTACTCTAAATGATTTGATATTTGCTTCTGAGTATGCCTTTCTGTATGTAACTTCGGGTGGAAAGACATTTTCATGCAGGTTCCATATGCAGCTACTGCATTGTCAATAGTGATGGTCTTTGCACCACCATCTGTAAGTTTTTTTACTTCCATCTCGTTGCAAGCTTTGTTCTGTTAGCTGAAACACTATGTCTGTTGATTGAATTTTATTAATTATGCAGCTACGCAGTATTGCATCAAAACAAGCTGGCGCCAGAGAGCAGGTAATTCTAGCATATTGGATCTTCACTCTTGCTCCTTTCTCCTGTTTCAATCCTCTTCTTCATGCATAACTTTAATTGATCAAAACACATTATATCAGGGGAAGGCTCAAGGATGCATCTCAGGCATAAGTTCCTTGGCCAACATCATTGCTCCATTAATCTTTAGTCCTCTGACAGGTGTGTAAAGACTGGTATTTTCGTCCCTTTTTCCAAAAATTTCCCTTTTATTGACAAATGTCATTGACCACTTCTCCTTCTGTTCATACAGCATTGTTCCTGTCTGAAGATGCACCATTTCATTTTCCCGGCTTTAGTATTATGTGCATTGCGATCACATTGGTATGAACTTTTACCTAGTAAGCTACTATATGTTGTCAATAAACTTCTCATGTTTCAACATTGAACATATTGATTATCCATGCTGTTTGACCAGCATCAGCACCTGCAACAGTTAGTCACATTGCTAAAAACCCTTTTCTGGTTATAAGTTCTGCATTCATCAACAGCAACTAATTTGCCAGAGCAGCCTAAACCCGTCTTTAAGAATGCCAAAGCGAATAGGATATGGAGATTGAAAAATGTTAATAGGGCAAAAGCTATTAATATAACTAAGATTGATCCAGTCTTCTATCTGTCAAAAACTGAACTTTCATTTGACATAAGTAGAAAATCACTAGAGCAGAATGATCCTGCTGATAGCGTAATACCTCCATTTAATCATTGTTTTTATCTATCACTTGCAGCTTCATTTCTTATGTAACTAAAACGAGTTTTTTTTTTTTAACAGATGATTGCCTTCGTTCAGAGTTTGATGATAGGAAGTGCTCCTTCAACTTCAAGGGACAAAAATAGCAGCAATTGCGTGGAGGTTTAGTAGTAATGATATATACTAATTAGTAGAAGATGAGCGTCTCGATTGTTGCAATTAAATACACTCAGTCTGTAACTATGTAGCACGCAGATGCTCCAATGTTCTTAGCCTGGCAAAAGAGTAGCAAAGGCGATGTTCAGTTCGTCAATAAGATTAGTTGACCCTTTGGGAGGTTTAATTATAGAAACAAAATGTAAGATTAACTATAAGTCATATATAGCCAGGGTGGGTTCTCTCAGTGAAACAATTCCCACAAACATTTCAAATTATTACTCTTAGTGTATCTATAATTTCATTTCAATTCTGTCTGGACTAATGTGCAATTCAAGCACTGCAGTGTCATGATAATTATCAGGTTTTTGTCAAGTTTATCAGCTGATCAGCTGCAGTGTCATGAAGTAAATTGCAGTTCAATTTGCAGATTATGATATTCTGGGGTTTTTATCTCAAGTTTAAAAACCTTTTATTTTCTCACATTTTAACATATGTTAACAAACTTTTATAAAATGAATCAAAGGTAGATCAATACAGCCATTCCTAGTGTGTTGCTGGTAATTGCTCAGGTTCTTTTTCTTAGTGCAAGGCATGATCTTTTCTTGGAAAACATTGTTGGCATGCCCAAAATAGTGTATAATTAATTGTATTTCCATGCAAGCGTAAACGTAGAGAACAAGAACATTGAGCTCACAACTGTTTCTTGTTGAACATTAAACATGTTTAGTTGTGGGTTGTGTTTTTCTCCTTTGTATCAATGCTGTAGAAAAATGTTGAGAATTGAAACTACATTGGGTATGTTTTGGCACCATAAGTCTAGGGTGCTTTTTTGGAGTTAATAGCTGCAAGGAGATTGGGATTTGCTTAACGTTACGTGCTGCAGATGAAGGCATGGAGCATTATGGCTCCTTTTTTCAGATGGAGCGGCTAGAGGAAAACCGGGTCCGGGAGGAAACATACACATTCATCCCAATGAGCCTTAACTCAAGTGCTTCACTGTTCTGCTACGACAATAAGCCCAACAAATGACCCCAGCATTAACAGACTTCCATTCCAGGCTAATAAAACCTTGCTTCCCCGGCGCATAACCCGCTCAAGTCTCGTTCACATTCCAAATCTTGAGTGCTCTAGTGAACCTCCTCCAGTAAATCGTTTTGGTCTGAAACTTCCTTCTTTTTCGCTAGAGCGTCTGCCACTTCCTTTCTTTCTCTGGGAATATTGTATATCTGCCACACTCTCAGCTTTTTCTTCATATTTTCTATCTGTAGCATCATTTTCTCATAGCCCAAGGAGCAAGGACAGGGTCTTTGAATCATCGGCCAACATTACTAGAATCAGATTCTATAATCAGGTTGCGAGTTGCGGCCCCTCTACCGCCCACGGTTTCGCAAGGTTAGAGTCCATTAATCCCACTGCCTTCGAGAAACGAATGAGACTCGTCATTCTCGTTCCTTAACACACGTCCAACACCCGCTTGTTTCGATTCCCCACGAGCTGCTCAATGACATTGAATTTAGGAATCTGAAGGCAGACTCATTCTCTGTGGGTCATAGAGCTTGCACCCAAGTAGCGACCCGCAATCTGGAGTTGTCAAAGACCTGATCTACGTCCCACACTTTCTCTTCAAACACTATTTTGTTCCGCTTCAACCAAATTGTCCAACATGTCGCAAAGAACACCATTGTCCATATTCTATGATTGCCTTCCTTGACACAGACAGTATTTGACACCATCTGGCCCAAACAACCTAGGAATTCTCACAAAGAAAGAAAAGATGCGGAACAGACTCACTCAGCTTTTTACACCATGGACGTACAGCTGCACCACGCTGAACGTAATTCGTCTTTGACCTGCAGAAGTTGCCCACAGAAAACCTCGAGCTTATACGAGGCAAGTCCAGCTCATACAAGTTTTCAAAAGATAGATGTGTTAACATTTCTCTGCACATGACTTTATCTTCTTTCTCTCCCCCGACAACATATTCACTCAACAGCCGACATCTGTTCTCCCACTGGCCCAACTCCCATTCAAAGAGATCTCTCCTTAGTTAAATTTTCCAATTCCAACGCTCCCCCACCCATTCCCCATATTCACACACCCTCCCATTTTTCTTCCTCTCGTGACTGTCATAGCTATGGATGACGCGGAAAGCAGAGAAAGCATTGTGATGTTCCCATTCATGGCTCATGGTCACCTCAATCCTTTCATGTCATTTGCAAGGCAACTAGAGGCGAAGAAAAGGCTATGCAGTCACCATTGTCAACACCCCTCTTAATATCCAAAAACTGAAATCTTCACTCCCTTGTAAAACCAACATACACCTAGCAGAAATCCCCTTCAATGGGACTGAGTATGGACTCCCACCAGAAGCAGAAAACACTGATACACTTTCTTATGAGTTCATAGTTCGTCTCATGGAAGCCTCTGAATATCTTGAATCCCCTTTCAAGAACCTAATCCTAAACATCGCAAAGAAAGAAGGGAATTTTCCTGTGTATTATCTCTGACATGTTCTTGGCATGGACAGTCAAGGTTGCCGATGGGCTTGACATATTTCATTCGGTTTTCGTAGCTGGGGCTGCTTACAGCATGGGCATTTACTTTTCCCTCTCATCGAACACAAACCAACGCGTTACTGAAGAGGAATTCTCACTGCTTGATTTTCCTGAAGCAGCAAAACTTCACCAATCACAACTTGGGACTGATCTCAAGTATACAGATGCCATCGCATCTCTGTTCCGTTTTCGTGAGCGCCAGTTCTTACTCTGCTTACGCTCTGATGCTATATTGCTCAATAGCATAAAGGAGTTGGAACAAATTGGTGCAAAATATTTTAGCAGGAAAACGGGAGGGAAGCCCGTGTGGATGGAAGGACCAGCCTGCTCAATTGCTAAGAAGGATGAATCTACGCAACAAGGCACGTTAACAAAGAGACTCTCTTCAAATTTTAACGACTTGTCTTCATGGCTAGATGCCCATCCACCTGGTTCAGTTCTGTCTGTGTCTTTTGGATCGCATAGCACCATCTTAGCTTCACAACTGAAAGAATTGGCGATGGGCTTAGAGGCAAGTGGCGTAGGTTTCATTTGGGTCATTAGGCCACCCCTTGGCTTCAACGTGACAGAAGAACCCAAAGCTGATGAATGGCTGCCTGATGGGTTCGAAGAACAAATTAAGAAGAGTAAACCAAGGCATTTTGGTCCGTCAATGGGCTCCCCAAGCAGAAATTCTCTCGCACAAATCGACAGGTGCCTTTCTTAGCCATTGTGGTTGGAATTCAGTGCTGGAAAGCTTTAGCCATGGGGTACGCATCATCTGCTGGCCGTTGGCTGGAGAGCAGTTCTTCAACTCCCACCTGCTGGAAAAGGAAGTAGGTGTTTGCTTATAGGTTGCTCGAGGGGTTGAAACCGCAGTGGTTCAGCGGGATCATATTGCAAGAACAATCAGCTTGGTCATTGGCAAGACGGTTAAAGAAGGGCTAATGAGGTGGCCGGTCCGTGAAATTCAAAAGAAAATGGAAGATGCAATCCTGGAAAGGGGAGATTCCAAGGGATCGTCCGTTAAGGCCATGGATGAATTCCTCCTTAGAGCAGCAATAGGGACAAAGAAAAAGCATTCTGTAAATTCAGAGGAAGTAAGGAATGGAACTGAATACTAATTTCATTTCACCAAAGCTACTTCTTAATAATAAACAAGGTAATCCTTATGAACCACACTCGTCGAGAATTTCTCAGCAATAAAGAAATCAACACGGTTTTCACATCTACAGCATGCAGAGTCTTTTAATGAGAAAAGCATGTAGATTCTATGAACGCAGAAAGGAAAATAAAGCCACAACCTTCAGAATGTTAGAGAAAGCAAACAGGTGAAGGCCAGCTGCTCTCTCGATGTTAGAAAAATAGTTAATAAATGAGGCATCCTGATGTTAGAAGACATCATGATATACACGCATGCATCATATAGTACACTAACAAGTGATAAATAAACAGCAGAATATTATGGCCACATAAAAAAATAAATAAATGAGAAAGAAATTAAATATCTAATAAAAGAAGCAGTGGACATAAAATTTGTAAAACGCCACTCAATATAGTTTTGACTTAAGCCCTATGTTATGTACAATTATTAAACAGGGTTCCCACAACATGATCATTCAACTAAAGAAGTCCTCCGGACCAGAGGCATTCCCTCCATCTGAAGAAGCATCACTATTGGCATTGAATGTCCATACAAGATCTAGAAGTTCCCCTCCCGCTGCTGATGAGTTTTCTCCATTCCGCTCTGGGCTACTCCCCCACCTTGGCAGTGAAAATAAGTGCAACATCAGGTCCTGCGGCGTAGTTACTCGATACATCCATCCCCTAGGTTTTGGTTTGAGCTGGACACAGAAAGTGCAAAATTACAATCATCGTTAGTTATTAGCATCATAAACTGACAAGAAAGTTTTTAGCTTTGTCATTGCTATCATCAACATCATTATCACCATCATTGTTGCAATCACTATCGTCACCACCGTCAACATCTTCATAGCCATCATCGTCATCGTCATCATCATTGTCATCATCTTCCTCATCATCAATTTCATCATAAACATCATTGTAATCATCATCAATGTCATCCTCCTCATCGTCGTCCTCCTCATCGTCATCATCAATACCAATAAAATTATTATCATCATCATCATCCTCGTCGAATGCAGCAAAGGACAACCAACGAAAGAGGGCTGGTTTTGGAACCTTTTTCAAAGAAGTAACGGCAGAGAGATCAGCTCCTCTGCTTCTCATACATCTTTAGAATGGATATTGCCAACCAATCCGTGTGAATTACGCAATTAAGAACAGCAAGCCTGTGTTGGCATTAAATAAAACATTCCTGGGATTCCCTAAATTGTAAGCTACCTTGGCATCTAAAATACATGTCAGATTTCATTTCATTCGCAGAATTCCTAGGAGTACATGAATATTTTAGAATGCCAGGATGGGTGGATTGAAAGAGACCACACAATAGTTAATCTGAAAGAAACATTAAACAAGAAAAGCTGACTAAAAGCCATTGGAGCTCAGGTCACTACATCTCAAGTCCAAATCTCAAACCTTCCCTCCTATCACAACAGAATTTTTTTTTAAAAAAAGAACTGAAGTACCAAAGCCACATTGTAACAGGCACTTCTATATCTTGAACCAACTCATAAATACTTGCTTCTATTGGAGGAGAGATAAACAATATGGAAAAAGGGTGTGGGCTCTTTCCACCGTTTTGTCCTAGCATCACACAGCATGTTGATGAGGCAAAACGCATTTGATGTCTTAAGCTAGCTTATTTATAACCCAAAAAGTAACACTAGTGTTATTCTTTTTTTTTTTTCTTCTTCAAATTTTTGTTTCTGTAAGAGATTAAAAGGACATGGCATACCTGTTCAATGTTTGTTGGAAGAGTAGCTTTATCAATAGCCTTTGGAGTCCATATCTTGATGTCCTTCTCAATTCCACTGCTAGCAAGAACTGCGCTATGAGGATGAGACTCGATACAGTTGACTACATGCTTATCTGCTTCCATAACACGAATGACCTCTCCGCCTTTCTTCTTCCAAATAAATATTCGGCCACAGTCAGATCCACTAACCACATACTCAGATTTAGGTCCAAAGAAGCTCACACCCTTCACCGTCTCAAAATTTCTGTGTCCTTTGTAAACTTGGGGACTAGCTTTTTCACCAGCTTCCATAGCTGATGCTGACGCGGCTGAGTGATCACGTCCCATTTCACTTGCTTCACTACATGCAGACAAAGGAGATGATGGGACTGGATTGGGGCCCAGTCCCATATCCTGCGTAAAGAGATAGATGAATTCATCATTGTAGGAGACGAGAAGCTCACTCTGATCTGAAAAGGCCAAGCCTGTTATTCCAACATGCTCATCACCAATCAAATGAGCAGGGCAAAAGTAATCTGTAGGTTGACCAAATTCAGTTGAGCCATCCCACTTATATTTGCGAATATCATAAAGGCGAGTATACTCATCCGACCCTGCAACTGCGAAGAGATTTGGGTTCCTTGGATCAATTGCAATGGCATTGAGATGGATAACTGGCCTTGTATCATCAATTGGAAGGCATGTGAAAAGTTCTGTAGCGGCTGCAGTCCTAAGATCAATCTGAAATGCAAGTAACAGTGTCACAGGGCTGTATAAGTCAGCTACATTAAAATCGAGGTAAAAATCAGGTTACCAGAGAAAAGGTCAGCATACAGCAAAAATACAAGAAGATTAACATGAGAACGTAGAGTTGGGATTATGTTCTTCCATTAAAGACATGACTTTACCTGGCACAAAGACATGTGATAAGAAAAATAGGTACAGTAAGAAAAAGAAAACATAAGTGGACAAGAAAAGAATCAATTGCAGACAACCTGAAATCAAATTTGAACTCCTCAAACTGTTGTTCAGCTCAGCCACATATAACTTAGTAAAAGTTTTCCATAACCAACTGTTTTTGCTTCAATCCTATGAATGTTCCTAACTTATCAACTAAAAGAATTTAAAGGAAATAATAATGACTTCGAAGTCAAACACAACTCACATGCTGCACTAATCCATCTTCACCGCAAGTGTAAAATATATGAGGGCTTCCTGGTTCAATGGCCAATTTATGAGCTCGTCCCTGATGTTTGGCCAACAACCTAGTTTTGACCCCACGTTCCAAAATTTGAGCATGTCGAACCTACAATTAAGAAACAGTTCTCAGTTAGAATTGAAACTTCTTAATTCACTATACACAGATCTTTGCGTAAGCACATTGTTAGCGGCTTAGTGCTCTTTTTTCCCTTAAGCCTCATTTTCCTTCTTAACAAAGAAAGAGGCAGAAAGAAGATATGATAATGCTCATCCTGGAGGAAAATTAAAGTTATGCAGTTTGACAAAATTGTTATTTTGTCACTTTTCACCATATGGATATATGACAGAGAGTTCAAAGAATTTACAATATTGATAGATTAAAACTTAAAATCTTTTCATGTAGAGAAAAAGATGGCAAAAAAATTAGGAAACCTTAGCTTTTTAACTTACACATTACATTCAAAGAAAAAGAAAAGATTAGCTTACCTATACCTGAGCCAACTCATTCAAATTTGAGTTGTAAACCAACTCAACCGTTGCCATAATTAAATATATAAATAAATACAAATCCTATAAGCAATTTTATCTTTAAAAAGTAAAATGATATGAAGTCTTTCATACAGCATAATCCAGACTTGAAATAGAAATGCTTCTACTGCCTGGCTCCAGAAAAATTGTTTATTCAATTATCTAAAGTTGATTTTTTATGATAAAATCATTAATATATGCACTCAAAGGGGCAAGGTGTGTCTAGAAAATTGTTCACTAACCAGAAGAAATTCTAAATTAGTCCTAACAAAATTTTCGAAAAAATGTTGCATGCCTAAATAAGAAACTCACCTGCCCATCTGCAGCACAAGTAACCAAGCTCCGATCATCAGTGTAAGGCATGATTTTTGCTTGGAAAACATTGTTGACATGCCCTGACTGGAAAGAAAGCTTGGCATGCCCAGTTTCCCAATCCCAGAGTACAACCTGCTTGTCATCAGACCCAGAGACTAAAATGTTACCATCAGCATTAAAGCTCACTGTGTTTACACAACCTCTGTGCTTTTCAAGTTTCTTGTAGATTTCAAGTCGGAGCACAAGATCCTGGAACATCAAACAATTAACTAATCAAAACCAACAGCAACATGGAAATTTGTAAGGGATAGCAAGTTCGTTACTTCCACCATTTAAACATTTGCTGGCTGGTTTGTCACACATATTATACCCATATTAACATGCAAAACAATGTAATAAGCATATCCAGTCATTCAAAACATTAAGGCACAAGTTAGCAAAAGGAGCTAATGCTGATTAACAACAATTACAACTGTTCAAAAGAAGAAATGCTGACAGCGGAATTTCTCAATTAACTATACAATTGCTTCAAGAAAATATTGAAAGAAAAAGATCAAAATTTTCTTATACAATCTTTGTAAAAGAAGACATCTTTATCATTGCTTCTCCTATCACTAATTCTCAAAATTTATCACCCATCATTTTATTTTTCCAATCCCAGATCAATGACAGTTATAAATTAAAAAAATCAACTAAAATCTACCAATAATCAATCAAGACTAACTTCACTTAAATCACAACAATAAATGTAATTACCCAGAACCAACTTCATAAACAATATATAAATTATATACTTATCATTCACTCGATAAAAAGAATTGGAAGGCACCATAAGAAAATAAGGATCTTTATTATTTTGTGGAAGACGAAGAAGAAGAGAGAGAAACAGGCATAAGGTTATCCAGGATAAGAGTAAAGAATTAAAACCTCCGAAGCAGCGAGCCGGTGGGCGAAGCTCCGAGTCGAGAGTTCCCCGACTTCCCGTTTCCAAACATCAACCACCGCCTTGTCCACGCTCGTTTTTGACCTTTTATTCTTCCTCATCAATTAAAATTTAAAAAACAAAAAAAAAATACCAACTAAATTCAATCAACTTTGAATCGTAATTGAACCTCGAAACCAGCCTTGAAAAAATGATGTTTCTGTAATGTTCGCGACTCAGTGAATTGGAGCGAGTCAATGGAGAAATCAATTCCCTTTTTCTTTCTGTGAATGTATTGGTTTTACAGTTCTCCTTTTTATCTTCCTACCAAAAAAATAATGGAAATAAATGGAAAAGCTTTCCCTCTGGCGTTTTTATGTGTTTCTGTGCGTAACCTTCTGTGTTTATATGTACACGATTCCACGTACGCTATGTTGGTATTCGATTTTCGGCGCTGCTCGATTTAGTACTAGCCTCATCTTCCATTAGGTTTTGACACATGGCATTATCAACGGTCCAAAAAAAGTCTTGATCTTCAACTACGTTTTCACACGTAGCAATATCAACGGTCAGAGGTTTAACAAGTTTTGATTTTTTTATTGGTTCTTTATTATATTTTCATTTTAATTTAAAAAAAAAGAAATTATCATAATTTCTTTTAACAATTTGAAGTATTTTTTTGAATGTCTTCGAATCCAAATTAAAATCCGAAATGTTTTAACAAAAAACACATACGTTTGTTACTGAATTAAATTTTGATATTTAAAAAAGTTTAGATTATTATGATTCTATTGAGAAAGGAATAATTTTTTTTTAAAAAAAAATTTCGTGAGTTATTCATGTTTTAAAAACAAAAAATATATTTCATATACAAAATATTTGGAGAGTTTTTATATTGTACCACGTAGTTACGTTGCTCAACTGCCACGCGGTTTCAAGATCGGTAAAACCACCAAGCAAATACTTTTATAATAATTATAATATAATTGATTAATCAAAATATATAAAAATTAAAATAATTAATAAAATATTTACTTATTCTCTCAAGCTTAATAAATATTTATTTTCTCTAACCTTTACATCTTTATTAATTTTTAACTATTTATCTTATTTTTTATTAAAAATATATAAAAATAAAAAATAATTAATAAAATAATATATTTTCTCATTTTTCAATTTCAAATGCATATATTATTTTTAGAATAATGTTAATAATTTCAATAAGTATTACTTAAGAAAAAAGAAGTTTTTCAAAACTATAATTAATAAAATCTTATTTAAAATTGACAATGTTTCAAGAAAAAGTAAATAAATTAATTATATTATCAATTGAAAAAAAATATTAAATTAACTTAGTTATAAAAATTTAATTAAAAATTTTACATCTTAAAAAGTTAAAAGAAAATTATAATAAAGAAATCTTATTTAAATATTTTATTTTTAATCTTTAAAATTATTGAGCCTATTACGTGGTTTTTAATTTGAAAGGTCTACGGCATAGCTTTCAATCTTCTTTGTTTTGTCTAATAAGATCCAAATTATAGAAGTTAAAAAAAAAACTATTTTATTGCACATGCATAGTATATAAAGGCAAAGTATCAATTCTGAAAAACAACAAAAAGTGAGTGAGTAAATCTATCACCATCAAATTTAAAATATCTATCATTGAATAAAATATTTATTTTTAATAAATTTATTTTAACAAAAAATGTTCTCAAATGATGAGAAAATAAAAAATTTGATGACAATAAACTTAAATTAAAAAAGTAATATAAAGAGTATTTATATCTTAATATTTTTATATAGTATTAAGTTTAATTTTGTTTACTGTTAGACTAACAATGTTAACAGTTCAAAAGTCAAAAATATCATTTTGAAAAAAGAAGAATTAAAGTATCTTTTTGAAATATTTTGAGAAAATATTGTTGAATTCGCCCCAACCTTTTTAGTGTCTTTACATGTTTAGACTTGAGGAACACTTCAAACAAGGTTATTTCATCAAGGCAAACATGGAATGATCACATGTTTCTAAATTTGAAACCAGTATGTCCCCATGTCTCACAAGATGCCAAGTTTAAAATGACAAAAAGATGGACAAACTAGTAATGCAATTCATGTGAAAATGGATAGAAACACCATGTATCTGACAGTCCAAAATTCATAAGCATTGCTGTGGCAAGGAAGAAGATGAAGAAGAAAGGATGTAGCAGATTCTAGTAAGTACCAATCTCTGCCATGTCTTGAGTGAAACCCAAAGGTTGCAAGCAGTCACATTTGAACAGACAAGCTAAGCTTTATGATTTCGAAGAAGCAAGCCTTTCACAGTTAATAATGAATCATGGTGCAGAAATTTCTTCCTTGAGCAATGCAAGTTGTAATACAAGATGACACAGTTCCTCATTAGAACCACCAAGGGAGCCCAAGATGTTGCTGAGCGCCAGATTGTAAAAGCTGGAAAATTGTACAATTCCAAGCTATAAAATGTAAGGCTATTTTTGAAAATTGACAAAGCAGAATAATTGTGGGAGAAAGTCCACCTCATCATAATTATGCATAGAATTTTCTTGCCTTCGAGGTTGATCAGAATCTCCAAATATGTATGGCACGTTAAAGTTTGCATGATGGTCCACTAATCGGGCGAGGATCTTGTGCCTCCATCCTTCAACCAGTTGAGGAAAAGTCAGAACTATTCCAGCACCACCTGGCAACAATTGCTCCAAACTTGTGATAGTCCACTGCATGAATCAGATACAATTTACTATCCAAAGATTTACCCATGAAAATAGTTGAGGAAAAGCCATATATATTTTCAGTGAAACAACATAAAATAAAAACACAATGGTTGGTCTGCATAGTTTAATTGTTTTCAAGTTGTCAGATTCAAGTTGGTTCACTGCCAGAACATCAACCATGAATGAAGAGAAAACAGGTGTTTAAATTACTTAAAGAGTATTGAAAAATTTTCAACTTGTTTGACATAGCATACAAAACACTTCTATTGTCCATACATTTAAAATCATCCTGGTAGAATAATATAACATTAATATTGTGATGATTCCAATCATTGCGATTTCATATATTTTTGGCAAAAACAGTTTCCTAAACAGTCAATTCATATCCTTCAAATCATTTGGAAAGCAAAAAGGAAACCATCCAATAAAACTAACATCCACACCAATATGGTAGTATATTACTCATGAAATAGCCAGCCAGGTGCCCTATCCAGTAAACTTGAGAAAGGAAAAGTAGCGGATTCTGTCCCAGATAAGAACAGAATGTTCAGTTCAAACAATTTCTTGGCATCTTGACTTGAATCACTCAAGTCAAAACTCTAAATACCTTGTCCATGGAGAGCTTAACAGGCCAATAAAGATGATGAAAAGTAAGTTCTTCAAGCCAGCTGGCTTGCTGATGTTACTTTTTACCCAATGTAATAAGAATTATGTCATCGAATATGCTTCTTGTTTTAATCCTGAAGGAAAGGAGATTGTGCCTGAAAATAACAAAGAAGCACATCAGGAACATAACAAAGCAAAATGTTCCTACTTTTCCTACAATGCCAAAAGAAAAAAAATCAAATCGCTCTTACATTCAGTTAGTCATTATAAACAGCTCTGAATTAAATTTGGAGCAGTCAACTACTATGTGCATTCTTCCAATCAGCAACATGAGGGATCTATCCAACTGTATGCTGCTTGCTTCCTTATTTTGTTTATTTCCATCATTTCTCTAACTTCTACAGCATCATCCCACTGTCCTTTGTCAGCGTACATATTGTAAAGCAATATATATGGGGCTGAGCTTTCGGGTTCCAGACTCATCAATGCTTCAGCAGCAACTCGAGCCAACTCTACATTGTTATGCACCCTACAAGCACCTAGTAATGCACCCCACACTGCCTTATCTGGCTCAAATGGCATACTCTTGATCAAATCCATGGCTTCCTCAAGTTGCCCATGCCGACCAACATTGTCTACAAGGGAAGCATAATGTTCAACCCTGGGCTCAATGCCATATTCATTAACCATGGACTTAAAATATGCCCGACCTTCACCAACTAATCCTGCATGGGCACATGCACTTAAAACAGAAATAAATGTTATATATGTTGGCTGAACCTTATTCCTCTTCATCAATTTAAAGAGTTCCAAAGCCTCTATAGCAAAACCATGTGATGCATAGCCGCCGATCATTGCATTCCAAGAGATTACATCTTTTGGTGATTTCATCTTATCAAAAATGGTCCGTGACTCAATTATTGCCCCGCATCTTGAATACATTGTAATTAGGGAGTTCTTTATAGGTACATCTGGAATTACTGTCTTTGACACCAGCTGATGAATCTGCATACCTAAGTGCAGATCCACAAGCCCAGTAGACACGCTGAGGACTGAAGAAAAAGTATGTTTATCAGGTTTCTCTCCTTCAGCTTGCATCTGAATGAAAAGCTTAATTGCTCCTTTGTAATCCTCATTTTTCTCATACCCTGCTATTATGGAGTTCCATGAAACTAAATGCTTCTGGGGCATCTTCTCAAATAAATCACGAGCAAGTTCTAACCTACCCAGCTGAGAAAACCCTGAGATCATTGAATTCCAAGATAGGCTATCAGGCCTTGGCATTGTATTAAACAGATTTGAGGCCTCCTCCATATCTGACATCTGAACATAGCCATTAATCATGGTGTTCCAAGAAATTGTATCTCTTTCCACCATTTGGTCAAAGAGCTCCCTAGCAGAAACAATATCTCCTGCCTTCACATAACACATTATCATTGAATTCCATGACACCGCATTTCTTTCAAACTCCCCATTTCTCCCTTCCTTTTGAACACGGTTATATGGGATTTGATCAAAAAGTCTCCGAGCATCATCTACCCTTCCCTTCTGACCATACCCCGCAATCAAAGTATTACAAGCTTGAACCAAACCTTCCCTCCAACCGCCTCTATTTCCACATTCAATCAAAACACTGGCAGCTTCATCCAAATCCCCGTTCTGAACTAAACCAGACACAAATGCACTAACGGAAGCAGAATCCCGTTCAGGCATCCTCTCAAAATACTCAGTAGCACTTACAGTATCACCATTACGAAAAAACCCAGTAATCATAGCATTCCAAGAAACCACATTCCTTTCAGGCATACTCTCAAAAAGCCTTATAGCTTCATCCATCCTTCCATTCTTGGCATACCCACTAATCATCGTATTCCACGAAACGAAATCTTTCCCGGGCATTTGATCAAACAACTTTTTCCCTTCGTCAAGAAAACTGTCCCCCAAACACGAAGCGTAACCCGAAATGATCAAGTTCCATGACACGATATCTCTCTCAGGCATTTCATCGAAAAGCTTTCGCGCCTTGGCAATTTCTCTTCGTTTGACATAACCACTTATCATTGAATTCCACGTCACCGTATCTCTTTGCGGCATTTGATCAAACACGGATTTCGCTTCGTTAAGTTTGCCGGTTCTTATCAAATGGGAAAGCCTCTTGTTCATTGTATATGAGTCCGTGGCATTAGAAGAAGCTGCCTTGGATCTTAAACTGGACGCGAAACGAAATGACCCGGGGAGTGACCGCCGCAGAGCCATGATTCTAAAGGCCGAAACGGCGACGTGGAATCTCCCCATTTCCGTTACTAGCTGCAGCCTGCAGGTGAATGGTGATCATCGGACAAGCATTTGTAAAAGAACACTCGTTGAGTCTAGCGTGGCAAGTCGACGTGTCAATCCTGTTCTTTTATTTTCTTTTTCTCTTTATTTTTCAATAGAACGACACCGTTGTTATATGTTACGAGACAAACACTTCGGGGAGAGGATCAGATGATAGGAAGCTTAACTCTAACTATTCCACCGCCATGGAACCACCGCCACCTCCGCCCAACTCCACCATCAATCAAATGTGAAAGTGGAGGAGTACCACTAACAAAGCAAGGTCACCGCTTCTTCTCTTCACTGGCTGCAACCGCCGACGTTAACGACCCCGCAACCGCTAACCGGTTGATAAAGAAATTCGTAGCATCATCGCCCAAGTCCATTGCTTTGAACGCGCTCTCTCATCTTCTCTCTCCCCGCAATTCTCACCCTCAACTCTCCGCTCTCGCCTTCCCCGTAAGTCCTCTCTCTCTCTCGCATATGTTATTCCACGTCAGCACGTGTCACTTCTATTTAAAATTCAGACATGTCGCCGTGTTCTGTTTTACAGTTGTACACTAAGATAAGTGAAACATCATGGTACAATTGGAACCCAAAGGTAGTTGCAGAGTTGATTGCTTTGTTAGCTAAACAAGGGAGGTACGATGAATCTGAAGCTTTAATTTCTCAAGCTGTTTCAAAACTCAAGTTTCGAGAGCGGGATCTTGTTCAATTTTTTTGCAATTGGATCGAATCTTGTTCCAAACATAACTCCAAGGAAGGGTTTAACGATGCTTACCTTTACTTGTCTGAACTTACTTGTAACTCTTCATCTGTGTATATCAAACGCCGAGGTTATAAATCAATGGTGAATAGCTTATGTGAAATGGATCGGCCTAATGAAGCTGAGAATTTGGTTGACGAGATGAGAAAAAATGGGCTTAAGCCTACATTGTTTGAGTTCAGGTTTATTTCATATGGGTATGGGAAGTTGGGACTTTTCGAAGATATGGAGAGAATGGTGTGTGAAATGGAGATTGAAGGTTTTCAAGTGGACACAATTTGTTCAAACATGGTCCTTTCATCCTATGGGGCTTACAATGCATTTTCCAAGATGGTTCCTTGGCTTCAAAAAATGAAGACTTTGCAGATTCCTTTCTCAATCAGGACTTATAATTCTGTCTTGAATTCCTGTCCTGAGCTCATGTCACTGGTACAAGGCTTGGATAGTGTTCCACTTTCACTCGGGGAGTTGGTTAAGATTCTGAATGAGGATGAAGCATTGCTGGTACAAGAGTTAGTTAAATCCTCTTCAGTGTTGGATGAAGCAATGGAATGGAATGGAACAGAGGGAAAGTTGGACTTGCATGGCATGCACCTTGGTTCAGCTTACTTGATAATGCTGCAGTGGATTGAGGAGATGAAATGCAGGTTTAAAGTTGAAGAATGTGTGATTCCAGCACAAATTACGATTGTTTGTGGATCTGGAAAGCACAGTAGTGTTAGGGGTGAATCGCCAGTGAAAACCCTGATGAGAAAAATGATAGTTAAAATGAAAAGTCCAATGAAAATTGATAGGAAAAACATTGGTTGTTTTATAGCAAAAGGGCAAGTTGTGAAGAATTGGTTAATACCTGATGGTGAAGGAGAATGATTCATTAACAGATTCGAGTTAAAATATTTGATGGAACTGAAATCTGCAAGTGCCTCAGCTGAATGTGGCATGCAACTGCACCTCGCTTAGCTCAAACATCTTTATGGAGGGTATGAAGATTAGAAGAATCCCATGGAATACAGGCAGGGTAGGCCTGTCCTGACCTCTTGGACGGTACTATGTCTTTTGGGATAACTAATTGTCTGATGTCGATCTTAGATTCTGATCATGCCTGGCAAACAAGGGTAGATAAATGCTAGTTTTAGCCAACCTGACCCCAACAATAACCTGTTGATCCGAGAACAAGAGAAAAGACCACTGTTCACTATTTTGAAATGGATTCCTTTGGCAATAAAACTCTCATTTATGACCTGAGAACAAGAAAGAATATGAGTCCTTTCTGCTTTTTTTTTATTTTTATCTTACTGATGCTGGTTTGGGTTAGTTTGTGGCACTCTTGGGTTTATATCAGAGATCATGAATTATGGCCTGAATTCCAACAAAAATTTGATCGACCAATTTGCATTTTTCTACCTAAAATGAGAAACAATTATAACTCCCACAGTGAGTGTGTTACTAGTTTCATTTAAATCTTACAACAATCAAAACTTTCCAAGATATATACAAGTTTGCTAGATATATACAAGTTTCTAAAACCATGGCATCCACCATATATACATCTTTCCAAGGTTCTTGTGAGAGACGGCCTCTGCAATCAAACGACGAGCCTGACCCTCTACAGCTAGAGGTAGAGATGGTGCTGCTGCAACACCAACAACCACCCCTTGCAACCTTGCCTCGATATTACTTATGGCCCGCTGCAATACCCAAAGACATGCTTCAGTTGTGAGGTTACAATGTATTTCATTATATCATGAACTAAACCCTTTTTTTATCACGACAAGAAGAACTAGTTTACAACAAAGGACAAAAGGAGAAAATAAATTATCAAACCTGTGCATGTGGGTTCTGAACTTCTACTCCACTTGATTTGTGGGATTTTGTCCACTCCACAAGAGGATCATGAATGAAAGTTTCAAGAACACTCATCAAGGTCTCCCTATGTGTCCTCAGAACTGAAAGTGTTATTTCACAAATCCGCAAAAAGATGCCTTCATATCCAGTGATGCCCAATCCATCAATCATGTTCTATGTGTTCCATATATATATAAAGAAAAAAAACCCAGGTTTCAGAAGCTTGCAATTTGAAAATACTATCAATGTGCTACTATATTCTGTAATATAGAGATCAGGAATAAGACTAAGAAGATTGTTATTCAACAATTTCAAAGAAAATCACATTTATTTTTAATTTTATGCAGAAAAAAGTTGGGGCATTTTTGAGAAAAAAAAAACAAATTATATTTCTTAAATATCTTGTTCCTGAAGGAAATAGAGCATAATTCAGCTCTCGTCAACAAATTCACAGAATCCAGTGACAGTGCAAAGTACATGTATTCTTACCTGGGTCAGCCTGAAAGGGACCAGCTCAGGCTTCTCCAACTGCAACCCCTTATCAAATAAGCAACTGAAATCCACGTGAACACAGTCACCTGTTGTAGAATCAAAAAGAATGTTCTCACCATGTCTGTCACCCAGCCCCACAATATGCCCAACCATGGACCAAACAGCTGTTGTGTGAGCATAAGCAATTCGAGCCCTAAACCAAGCTGCAGGCTCTGAAAAAGTAGTTAAAAACCATTGATGGAAAACTGGTGGGAACATCGGAAGAATCTTGTCCTTCAACATCTCATCTTCTGGTATTTTACCCTGGCATTGATCATAAATCCGTTTAATTTGAGGATTTGTCTTCTGCCTGTCAAATTTGCCACATGTGATATAAATATCTTGAAGAATATGCCGGAGTCCCCGAGTATGGGGCACCCATTCCACCATACCACAGTCCTCTGTAAGAGGAATCACTGCAAAGGTACGAATGTATAGCTTCCTCCTACGGCTCTCAGGGTACTTTGACAATAAGCAGTTTATCATTGCAGTGAACTCCATCATGCGGGCATCTTTCCTTAGGTCATCTTTGGGTTTGCAGAGGAATGGACGTTCAATGCCATCACTGCCCAATAAAACAATCTGAAAATACAAGAAATGGCATCAAGGTTACAAAGCTGATACGCACCTTTTCCTATTTGGATTCATCAGACAGTGAACTGAGGAAATGTTATAGAGATAACACCCACAAATAAATTATATAACTCTAAAAGATTTATGTAAATTGCAACTTAAAACACATAACTATCTAGTTCGTAGGTCTATCTAACAGAAAGTATTGAATTTAGACCAAAATAAACACATATGTAAGGAAAAGGGATGAAATGGGCCACATCAGCATTTCAAACTCAATATATAAAATCCTCCCGCTGTACAAACTTAGGTCAATCTAACTTAAAAATTTTAATGCTTTCTCAGACCATTATATGTAGGCTCTAGACACAGTTATTGCATGACATAAAAAGTGATCGGTGAGCCAGGTAAACTAAACAAGTAGAAGGAAGTATATTAAAGAACTTTTTCCCTTGTTTAGAAAATCAGAAAGCCTGAATTACATACTTTCTTAGGTCGCTGAAGAGATGAAAGAATCTCAGCCTCATCAGCTATTCCAGATATTGTAGGAAGCTCCACACCAGAGAAGATATCAGAAAAAAGAGATTCAGTGAGATTCACATCATAGGTTGGCAGACTGACAGTAAGAGATTGTTGAATTGGCATGATAATTCCCAGAGGCATCATCCTTTTCAATGCACTGAATTCAGTTGAGATATTAATAGTTCTCGATTTTGGCTGGCCCGCATGGAAACACAGCTTAATAAGATGATCAATCAGACTAGCAAACTGTACAAACAAATTGTTGCCACTATTTCCTTGGCTAAACCCTTTACGCGCAGCTTGAATGATTTCTGCAGCTGCTTCCCGCCTGGAAGGAACTGTGGACTTTGAAACTGCTGCCATAATCCACAGTGATTGCTGTGGATATTGCCTGACAACAGAGATGATGATGCTTTTGACCAACTTAACAATTTCTTCATTTTGGTGGCAAATTCTAGAAACCAGCTGAGGCAACACAGTTAACCATTGATAGGCTGGCAAATCCTTTAAACAGCCCCGCATTATACTAATTACCTTTCGAAAGATGAATCAAGAAAACAGTGTTAATTACTAAGGAATAATAAAAAAGTGTCACCAATATCATAAGAAATAAAAGATGAAGTTCATACCAAAGTGTTGTACCTACCTTTCCTTGGACATTTTTCAAATCCTTATTAGAGGTTGCTGCACTCCGCTGATAAATGCTCCCAAAGTCAAACCACAGGGTTAACAACCTTGGAAGTGCTTGAAAAAGATTCTTGTGACCACGATGAAGCCCCTTTGCATAGAATAACAGTACATCAGGTAGGTAAGACCACCATTGTTTCTCAGTTTTTGAGTTTGAAGAAGCAGCAATAGCAGAAGCTGAGGGAATTATCCTGGGACTCGGCTCAAAATTCTCTTCTTGACGTTTCCTGGCATCAACAAGTACTTCATCACAATATTTAGCCACATAAAAGTATCCTTTCTCCCACTTGGGTTGCAGTTCCCTCACCCTGGAATAAAGACTTATCACATCCTCCTTCTGTTTCTGCCCAGTGTAATGAATCCACCGAGAATATAGCAGGAGGGTCTTTGCTATCTCTTGGTTCTCATTCATAGCCTGAGTATCACAAGGTAAAGGTTGTGGGTTTAGTGGAACCAATGAAAGGGTAGTAATTGATGATATTGCTGCAGAGCCTACAACCTCCACTGGCATGTTCAGGAGAGACTGCTGCAACTCAGCTATCGCACCATCAGAGCGCCTAGTACTCCAAAGAAGCTTAGCCTTTTCCATGTGAACATTAGGTGCACCAGAAGCCTGTGCCTCTAGAATTGCTTGATTGGCTGTTTCATAATGACCAGCCAAACGACAAAGCTTTGCATATTGAAGCCAGCAATTCCCAACTTGAGCACCAAGGCTACTGGCACCAAAAACCAGTCTCCTGAAAGCCAACAATGGCTCCCTTGCCCAGAGTGATGGTTGTGTAAATCTGAGTCGATTTTCCCAGTTCTCCATGACTTTTGAGAATCCACAATCACCTAGATGGAATGATTTCGCCAAGAAAGATTCATCAATGAGAAGTGTATGGAAGTCCTCTAGCTCCCGTAGCAGGTGAAGTTTCACAATAATTGGATAAGCCCGTGTGTAGGAATCCATGCCTGCAGCAGCCAGAGGAGCAATAAGAGCTTGTTTGGATAGTGCAATTTTCTCAGCAACTGAGAACTGATCCTTCTTCATCATCGCCTGCAGAATCTTTGCCACATCCAGGTCGAAAGAAGCATTACTTTCAGAGCTGCTGCATAGTAAGCCCTCTTCATCTGCCCCAGTAAGGTACTCATTCATCAGGTCCCACCTTCCAAGCCTCCATGCAGCCTGCACACCTTGCATGCACCATGTTTTCTTGTATTTGGGTATTCTAGAAATCAGGCCATCCACATGAGTAACCATGGCCTGAAGATGGCACATGTTTAATAAACAGTTAAGAACGTCAGAATGCCTCTGAACAGAGGTGGGTTCCATCTGCAAGGCCTGCTCACAAGCAGTCAAAACCTCTGCCCAGTTTCCAGCCTTCTTGTTTATTAAGAGCTGATCTTGTAAACTTAGTGATTTACGTAAGCATGCTAAGCCTGACAATCCATCAGGTTCATCCAGACAGCTGTATATTTCCATTAGATAAGAGATATCTTCATCCTTGAATATTCCACTCATCTCAGCTGCCGGATTAAAGGAACCTGATTTTCCTTGCACATAAGATTCAAAGTACATTAAAGACCTTGCATAAGCCTGACACCTGAAGGAAGCCCTAGCAAGGGTAACCTTTGGAATCGCACTTAAAAGCTCAGACACATATTTACACTGTACAAGGAGTTGATCTTGACTTGCAGATAAAGCCGAACTTTGATCCTTTGACTTGGATGCCTGTTGCCTTGACGCTGATGATTGATAAGACTGGGAAAGAGCAAGTTCTTGTTTAACATCATCCACCCACTGGCCAAGATTATCAAGAAGAGTGAATACTGCTTGAATGCAAACTTCACTCTGTCCACCACTGACTCCATAAACTGCAGCCCCACTGTTCTCTGAAGCTGCAGCATTAAGAACTGATTGGATTTCTTCCGTAATACCATGGCGTCCCTCCTCCGTGCCATGACAGACAACATTGAGGACTAAATATGGCAATAGATATATTGCTGTTTGCATATCATGACGAACTATACCTCGACAAGCATTAAAAATGCTCGCACGAGACCCAATTGCATGTGCAGTCAGCTTCTTTATCCAAGAAAAAATCCACCTTCTGAACGACATAGAAGGCCTATAAATTGGTCCAGCAGATATGGAATCAGCCACATTTGGAAGCTGAAATCTAGAGGTTAAGCAAGGGGCAATTATCTCTTTAACATAATTAGAAAACCGATCCCATAACTTCTGACCCCTGCTATTGGTCTCACTACTAGTATCAGAACTCTTGATACCCAAGGCATTGGTTTTTAAAGGTTCTTTATCCTTCTTAGTCTGTGACATAGAAGCAACATTCTCATCCAGTGATGCTTCACAACCTGCAATCTTTAGAAGCTCTTGTATGGCCAAAGCAGCAGAGTCCTGAATAATGGTATCAGGTGCTGCCCTAAAAGCCCTTGCTAGATGCTTATGGATCAACTCAAAAATAAGGTCATCATCTGTACATTGAATTTTGAAGCGTTGGCATGATATATTCTTTAATTTTGCAGGGTCAACTGCACCGAGAGCTCCAAGGCAATCAGCACACATTAACTTCAGCCGCTGTCCTACTACAGTCCTTGATTCCTCAGCACACCCTCTGAGCAAGGATGTGATCAAAGAGCTCAAGATATCCATGTCTGAACCACCTTCACCATTCACTAAGGCAGCAACATCCTCCCTTCGTAATTTCAGCGACTTGCTCAACTCAGTCACTACCATATATCTTACATTCAAGTTCTCATGATTCAGACCAGCAACAACATCTCGTAATTGATTCTTCAAAGTCATTGTTCTGCGGGCTTCTTGTATAGCTTTGTTCACTTCTGTTAAAACTGGAATACTGGGCAAAAGAGGAAACTCGTGAATATGCTCCTTCAGAATAACCCTGTTCTTCAATACAAGTTCTTCTAAAATTTCCACCACCTTGTGCAAATGCACAGAGGTATTTTCTGTATCTTTCTCCAACAAGGGTATAAGAGCAGCAAAACCTTGAGAAATCACATGTTTAGTGCTAGTTGGTGATACCATTGCCAACTGCACAATAAGATAGTGCAACACAGAGAGTCCTTCAGATTGGAGTGTTTCTTTACCAATAGCATGCATGAGAAGCACCATTAATTTTGGCACATAGGTACTCAAGTGTGAACCCATCATTTTGATCAGCATCTCGATACGTTTCAAAGCTTGCTTCTGCAGTGAAAAATCCTCTGAATGTAGCATTTTTCTATCGATACTGTTAAGGAGGCCCACAAAGTGATTCCTCAAGAAGCCTGGAAGATCCTCAGAATCAGTCAGCACTCTAGCAACCTTTTTTATCATCTGAGGTACTCTCTCTAACCTGTATATAGAATCCAATCATAATCAGTGGAGTGCCCAGTAACACTTAAACACAAAATGGAATCACTGATGTATTGAAATATCCGATGAAAATGTTCATCACGTGATAAAAGCATCTACAAAGCAATAATTATAATCAATATAGCTGAGTTCAAATATAGGATATGTGCACAGAGCTCATCAAAAGAAGTAATCAAAAGACATCTGTGCAAATTCATGCCAACATGCACCCATCACAAATAAACAAATGCATAGAAAAGTCCATGCAAACAATATATTGGAGGATTTAAGCTTGTAACCATCAAAAAAAATATTGGAAAATAATCAATAAACCTATTTGACGAATCTAATAATTTTATTCACAAGATTATTAGATGACATGGAGGTCTACCTTTTGTTTATCTCATTTAAATCACCGCCATCGAGGAAGCATATAAGTTCATCCAAAAGTGCAGGCAATGCAGCTGCAAAGATTTCTTGGTTATTAGAACCAATTTGTGCATGGTAAAAATGTAAAGCAGAAAGTAACTCTTTCTCATCTGCTTGATGGAGAGCAAAAGCTAGAACTTTTGGTAGCCAATTTACTATCAGAGGCACCATATCAGTGTTTAAGCACTTGGCCAACTCATTTAAGGTGTCAACTGCTTGATCATTATCCAGCTGAGACACCACAAGCTTTGGAAGAACAACGGGAATCATCTTCTTAAGTAGCTCTTCAGTTTCAACACCAAGAACTGCCTCAGCAAATTCTTTTACCATTTTTGGACAGCTTGCAAGCCTGATAGATAGATAATCAAATAGTTCATTGCGAATATGAACAGCTTTAGAAAGAAATAGTTCAAATCCTCCTTTAAAATGGAAACAGCAGGATTTGTGTATTAGTCGTGATGCATTGATTCTCACAGTCAAGTGCAGATTGTCAAGCTGATCAACCAACAAGAACAAAGAAAGTAAGAAGAGTTGACTACAAACATCGACTGCCATCATAATTTCTGCAGTGGATTCCAGAAGAGTCTCCATTATTTGGGGATCTTCAGTTGCTGTCAAAGCATGTTTAATCATATTAAAGAACTTTTCTTCACCACCTATAGATAAAACATTCCCATCGGAAAATAAAAAATTTAATATTGGATCTTGAAGGAAAGAACTAATCTGAGCACAGAATGCTTCTCTTACAGACTTCCTTTTGTTAAGCAGCAGAAAATCAATGCACCTAACCCATTCCGTTCTCATTCTAAGCAGAACATCCTGAGCCCCATGTAAAAGGATCCTTCGTATAGCTCCAACACAGGCAAGCTGAACCTCTTCCGAAGACTCACCATAAAGTAGATTAAAATATAAAGACTGAAGATAAACTAAATCAAACTTGTAACCACTTTCCAAACTCTGTGCATCAGGTGGATGCATGATTTTAGAATTTGGCTCATCATCATGCACAACACATCTATCACATTTCGAACACCAGAATCCTTCAAGTAAATAATCTAATGTCTCAATTTGTTTCTCATCTTTGATATTTAAAAATAATTTGCACAAACTTTTTTCTATACCATCAACACTGTGGTAAGATCCATGTAGGCATGACAAAAATCCAAGACAGTACGGAATCACTTTCTTGACCTTTTCATGCCTATCTTTCTCCAACAACCTGCTTATGCAAAGGGTGGAACATGAAATCAAATGAATTCAAGTTAGAAGTCTTTACAATAAACATTTTATCCATAAGATGACCTTCCCTCCTCATCACCCCCTCCCCCAAAAGTAAAATAAATAAACATTGGCATAGAACATTTCATCCATGTTCCTAGTGATCGAAACAAATCGTCAAACATAAGACCCTCATCCTCCTTAACATGATAGACAGGCACCTAAAATTAACACAGACAAAAAGAGAGTTTTATGTAAATTATTCAGATAAACTGATCATCATTGACATTCACTAGTCTCAAATTATTCACACGTTACAGCATCATCCAACTACAGTCAGTATGTATCACATACATTAACCCGAATAGATAACTTGCCAACTATGACAACAAACAGTCTTGCCACAAGTACAGAATAACTACTTCAAGTTAATAATGTTACAAGTACAATAGGAAGGCAACAAAATAAAAGTAGTCAACTCATACCAAAATGAGTTGATACAAGAAATTGTCCAAACAAAATGATGAAAAAGAATTGTAGTAAACTGGCTAAAAACAGATTATTTAAGATTTTTCAAACCTCTACCTGTGGGAATCTAGATATAATACAAAAGAATTGAAATCTTATACATGAAATTTTAAGTGAAACATAAAAGGATATAGTTTCCTAGCAGGAAAAACCATCATTACCGTGTATTATGTTTTGAATAAAGCATTCAAATGGAATTTCAGATTATGTGATCCAAACCTCATTGTGAACTAAAAGGTAAAAATGCCGCCAAATATGCATATATGATTATTAGGAAAAGCAAATGAAGAAATAGGTTCCATTTGCCACTTACATCAATCTTCTGAACATGTGAGCTAGTGCATCAAGACCGGACCAGAGCACAATAACTGGCATGGAAAGAAGAGCTTCTTTTCTTACTTCTTCAATTTCATCATGAAGAGCTAAGTCCAGAACTTCAAAACCATTTCCAGCACTAAACCTTGGACCAAGCTTTGAGACAACTTGAATGGATATGAGTTTTGCTTTCCATGGAAGATGAGGCTTGGGGACCACTAGAGTGTGTGTCCATGGAAGCTTTAGCACCACATTTATAGCCACCTCATTACTTTCATTCTTAAACAGATTGTCCTCAAAGAAAAGGGACCCTAATTAAAAAGGGTTGAAACAAACTGTATTAAATAGCATAGAAATATCGTAGAGTCCATAACTAAGAATTCAAATGAAGTACTATTCTGAATGAGGAAAAGGAACCATGTCTAATATCATTAGAGAAAGACAAGTGAAGAAGAATCGTCCATAAATTTGCAGTCAACAGTTAAAGGTTCCAATTTGTCCTGAATTTTGACTTTTGTAACTGAGAATCCACATTTTCTTTTTTGACACAATAGGCATTGCAATGCGAAGAGCTTTGCTTGGAGAAATAGAAGGAACATGTATTACACGTGCAAAATCTGAGAAAATACCACATGAATATTCTACCATAGTAGGTATTCAAGAATCAGTACATGAATTTTAATGAATTTGAAAGAAATTGCATTGAGAAGTATGCATAGTCACTGACCCATCTACTTTGCAATTAAAGCTTAATTGAGTTGAGCTGAGTTATATGAAAGTAGAAGCAGAGGATCATCAGAAACCATATATGCAAAGAGGACTTAAATAATTATGTTTTAATTTTCATATAAATACCGGTCTCTATAAATTTGTTTTTCGGGGATGTAACTTTTTTTGCATTCATAGCATGAGACATTTGGTTTATTCAGTGAAAGTGAAACAATTCAGAAGGTACTCTCGTCTTTTAGAAACTTAGGAAAGCACATGAAATTGCCAAGCTTTTTAGTAGAACATAATCCTGACAGGACAAGATTCAGTGAAACTTCTGATGAAGGTTAAATCCACTGCCTTACCCCGTATAAGCAGCATACTATGAATTCCTTCCAAGTAAATGCACATATCAAGCATGATTGAACTCCCTTGCTTTGCCTGCATGACATGAACCTAAATAGGAAACCAATAAAATGAGTAGGCTAACAAGAAATTTGCAGCTCTATGCTTACCTGCTCACATATCCAAGGAATCCATGTCTGCATCTGTTGAAAGATGCAGAGTGACATATTGGTCTGAGGATATCTACAGAAGGGAATGCAAAGCAGGCTAAGAGCCGTTAACGCAACATCTGGCCTTAAAGAGCCATGTTTGACACTAGGAGAGTTTAAAAGTTCAACAAATAAAAGAAGTGACTCATGCATAGAGTCTGCATATCCTTCTTCTCTTTCATAAGAAACAATCTCGGTATGTTTAATATCCCCGGGAACATTAGTGTTAGAAACCTTAAGGTCTCCATCAAACTTTTGGCGTTTGATCTTAGAAACATCAACATCAAGGATATGCCGCTTTTCTCCAACCTTTGGGCTTGCTATTGATTTATCACTTGAGGTTAATAAACCCAAGTTACTACGATCTGTTGTCCCTCCTCCAACACGACTGGGACCAAGAATAGAGAGAGCAACTTGAAAGCAATCCATCAACAAAACACATGGCTCGGGACAACGAAGTACATTAATAAGACATTCAGGCCTCCATATATGAGGGGGACAAGTTTTTGAAATCCGTATATATGCAGTGCACAATGCAACCTGGAAATGCATATATATATATATATATATATATCAGTACCTGGAAGATATATTCATATACATGTGTGTGTGTGTGTGTTGTGTCAAACAATAAAATCACCTAAACTTCAGTTTACCTTAAGCTCCATGCTTTTGGTTCTTCGCATTGAGTGACAGAAAACATTAACCAGATTTTCAGCTGTTAGCTTGACAACATCATCAGGACAGCTAGTGTGCAATGCCCTAAGGCAACCACCTATGGAGGAATCATAAGCAAAGTTCCTGAAAAGTAACACCATATGAATACAGAGAATGACAGCCGAAACATATATTAAACAACATAAGAAATTTCTGGAAAACAAGAAGAATAATGACAAGAATCAGATTCAAGCATACATGCAACTACTCCCGTTAGAGCTCTAGGTTATCATCCCCTAGACAATCTAAGCCTCAAAAAATTGAACATAATTTCCCCAAACAAGAGGCAATTGTACAATTATGACACCAAAATCCCAAAACATTGCCTATGGGGTGTCATGTGACTTGACAATAAGCTGCTGAAACTCTTTGAGATAAAGTACAATATTTCATTTCTCATTAATTAACGATAAGCACTCTACCAACATATGGGGTGCTTGGAACTCATAAAGTACATCATTGTAACTTGTTGGGTAAAATATTATATGTTATTTCTCATTGACATCATAATTCTAATTAAAATTCTACCAAGACAAGGTTATAGTCTCAAGCATTAGATGTCACTCTTTCGGTCATAATTTTATAATCATTTCACATGGTACCCACATATTTGGGTTGCACGCCCTTTTGGAACATTTTTTCTTCAATTATAAATTTCAAGTAAAAAAAAAAAGCATTACAATGCACACCTGAATACGGGGAGCCCCTCTTTGTCCTCACTTAATATGGTGGATATTGACTGGATTAAATTCTCATGAGGAACAATGTCATAACTCATCGCTGATCCAATGATGCGTGCAAAGTCAAAACATGCCTTCCACAAAATTTAAATTGTCAGCCACTGTAACAAGAGGACATTAGAAACCATATGAACAAACTACATGAACCAAGATGAAAAAATTGCATTCAAGAAGCTCATTATTGAATATAACATTACCCACCATATGCAAATCAGCATCTCCATAACATAAAAGAGAGCATGCAGAACAAACAAAGGATGTATTGATGAGACCTTCCACATATAGAGTTCCTTCAGTTAAGCATTTGCTAAGGAGCTTTATGATCCAAGTTGCAAATGGTTGCCACCTGTTTCTGCCCAAGAGGTTAATCAATATGCCAGGGCCATCAATGGGTTTATTGCTTGTCGGGAGATCACAGAGACATGTTGAGTCACCCAAAATTCCAGAAAAGGACCGATGGAAACACTTTAAAGGTAATCCAGTGGCTTCTGTAATTCTGGAATTTTCCAGAGAGAGGGATCCTATATACGAAATATCTGGATGAATTCAGAGGCGTGTTAGTTTTCTTTTATGTTTTTAGATGCATTACGATCAGACTGCCAAATAACTGAGCCATCATGGATTATAACAAACACAAATCACAAAATTAAGATCAATCAGTTAGATAAGTAAGCAAGGAAACCATGGTCATATCAATAAAAATCCTCACAAAGTTCTCCTTTTACCTTCAATGGTACACATGGCATCAATGAAAAGCATTCGATATGCATCTTGAGATCCAGTACGAAGCAAGGATAAAAGGGATCCAACAGTGTCAAAAATGACTCCATGTCGAGAGCTGAAATATGATAAGATTGTTCTTAAAATACAGCTAAAACAAAAAAAGCTTTGAAATGTCTAATCAACAAATTTAACAAAACCCAATCACAAGATAAAAAAGACATTGCAAAAATTGCTTTAAACAGTGGAATATTATTAGATCACTGACCGAAATGCAGGTTCAGCAAAAAAGGGCAATATCCGACCAATCACTGGCAGAACAGCACGGGCGTTGCCATGGTAAAAAACTCCAGGAAAATTCTTTGCTGTGTGAGAAATGAGCTTCAGCACAGCTATGACTTCTCGCTCATTAGCTGCAAGAAAGTAACATCAACAACAATAACTACAACTGGCATAAAATCATTTATATGTGTGTGTGTGTGAGTGAAATTCTACATCATGACAGACCAATGATGAAAAAAGCCAAAGAGGACAATAAAAATAGATTTCATACGTAAATAGTTTGTTTAACGGGAAGCAAGTGGAAAAAAACTGCTATCAAATACCGAAAAGAAAAAACCATCTCAACTAAAGTAGCATTGAAGACTCTAATTATGCAGAATTCCTAGCCATCAAAGAAGGAATCAACTTCTTCTTTTCTTCACCATGGGCAAGCACACAATCTCGAGGTTGAAAGTGATTCCTCTAATGCCATAAATTGGGCCAAAAACCACAACTCAGTGCCATGGCGAATGAAAAACGTGTCCAATGCTATCAAAGTCTTTCTTTGAAGCCCAACAAAGATCTCCTTCAAACACATCATGCGAGAAGCCAACACAGTGACGGATGGCTTAGCTAAAGCTGGGGTCATGAGAATTTCCAACCATAGGGTCTATTTTGAAAATCATGACAGAGAAGGCCACGCATAGCTCATCTGTTCCCTGTTCTGAATTCTTGATGATAATTACGATCCTAGTTTCTTCTTTGTAAGCCCTCTGGGCTATGATATCTTGTTTATCTCATTGAAGAGACCATTTCAGCAATAAAAATGCTTGCTTTTCAAAAAACTAAAGTAGCACATTTCTTGACAATCCATATGAAAGATAGAACAACTATATTCTTGGCAATCTGTTTTCTCAGGAAACCGACAGATGGGGCAAGGAAAAAGAAAAGAATTGTTTTTTTTTTTTTAACAACAGAATCCCAAGAAAAACCCACAAAGCAAAACACCAGCTTTCATGAAACCCAAAACCCCAAAAGAGAGAAAAAAAGGTGGGGTGTGGGTTTGGAAAGATTAAGAAAGAGTACCAGAAGAAGAGGGAACAACGTAGGCGTGAAGAAGATTGGGAAGAACAGCACGGAATCTGGCCTCTAAAGCATCATCGTCACCGTTGTTGTTGATGTTGCTGTTGTTTGGAGGAGTGGAGGAAGTTGCAGCAATGCGTTCACGAAGCTCGTGAACCAAGCTCGATAGACTTTTACTGTTACTATTATTAGCCATTGCATTTTGCTCTCTCTCTCCCTATCCGTCTGTCGTTCCCTCCCGATTTCGAAACATTGGACTTGGCTTTGTAGTTTTCTTTCCCCTTTTAACTTCCATCGGGCATTGCACAGCCTTTCAGAAACTTAATTCAATTCTTGTCTTCTTGTTTTTTCTATTTATTAAAATGATTATTACATAACTCAATTCTTAGCCCTTTGGGCCCCTTTAGTGGGCCGCTAATTAAACCTATTGCGGGCCTCTAGCCTTGAATTGGGCTTTCAGGACGGACCACATCCAAGGTTGAGGTCCAACCAAAAATGGACCACTTAGGCCCAGTGATCCAACCTTATTGGTTTTAATTTATGTTTTCTTGACCTTTTTCACACACATTATAAAAATTTTAATTTCTATAAAATTGAAATGTCCACCTATAAAAAAAAAAAAATTTCCTCTTGAGAAATTATCAAAATAAAAATTAAGGTGTCTATGATATATGTAATAGGATTCGAACTGTATTCTTTAAGTAAAAAAATTATATATCAATTAATAAACTAAATATTTAAATACATGTAAAATATAACTCTATAAAAATTAATTCTAAAAATAATAAAGCAATTTTATGTCCATTTCTATATTTACCTTATTCAAGTAAAATAAATTTTGGTAAGAGATTATTTCAATAAAATTTCATCTCCATATCCCAAAAAGGAAAAAAAAACATTCTAGAACACTTTGATGGTCACCACGTTCTTCAAAAACATCCCATTGTTCCTTAGCAATCCAGAAGCCGATCCTGTTTAGGCAAGCACGAGACAGCTAAAGAAGGAGCATGAACATTGTCTTTCCTTGAGCAACAATACAAAAGGTTTGAATCCGAAGAGCTTCCCTTGGAATGGAAGCTTAGCTGCTACCCCTACTGAAAGATTTTGGATACCCTTATCACCCTCTTCCTGGGAATTTGCAATGGAGACATGAGGTCCTTTTGTTGCTCAATTTGAAATGTGGGGAATCGCTGGTTTTGGTTTTGACGACCATTTTCATCCAACTTCAACTGCAGCAGGGTAAGGGTGATGATGATCAAAGGCTGAGAACAGAACGAACGGTACAAAGAGAGAATTTGTGTTGAAAGCAGTCATTGGTTTTTGATGATGAGTTGCTTCGTTTCGGCTTTTAGGTGGGGATTATATATATAGCCAAGTGCGACTGAAACAGTTGCAATCAAGTCCTAAAGGTGATTAGGTACATGGGATGGAATCCCCCAACTAAATAACCAGAACAGCAAATCATATATCCCGGTAAAGAAAAAGAAAAGAAAAGAAAATTGTTGTTTCCTCAGTCAGCTGAACTTTCTGCAGCAGTCCAAGCGGAAGGAATGCGACTAGAGTTAACTGGAGGCAAGGAGCAGACATTGATGTCAATTGGCAGCAAGCGAAATGGCATGTCAAGTTCTTTGAATATGTTCACCATTTCTTCGGCCAATCGAGCTCTCCTTTCCCACCTCTCTCCAATGTCCTGGTAGTTCATCTTATGAGTCACCCATACCGCCATTTTCAGCTTGTTCAATCCCTCGATTTCCTTTAGTATAACCGTGGGAGCACAACACCAATGCTCCTTGCGGCTCTCGATATAACTGCATCAACGTCCAGGAGAGACAAATTTAGTCACTGAATAAAAAGAGTAATAAAGCAGATGTTTTCCCACGGCTGCACTGCAATAACTAGTGAAGGAAATGCTATTCCCCTGCTTACCTCACTATTCTCTGTTTCATGACAGCAACCTTCTCTATTGGAGTAGCGATGTGGATGCAGAAGTCAATTGAATCTCCCATATCTGGACTACGATAAAAGTTGCCGATAGGCTTTGTTGAAAGAACACCGTTGGGGAATGTGATCTTCAAGTTGTCGAATCTCAAGAAAACTGTAGTAAGAATGTTCATCTCCTCCACCACCAACTAAAGCATGTTTAAGAAACAAGTCGATCATTACTTGGGATGAAATAAAGAGATACAGCACAGTTCAAAGACAATTATTCGACAAACCTGCACACCATCAATCTCACACCTGTCCCCAACATCAAAAGGGTGGATGATGAACAAGAAGATGATAGATTCAAATATTGTCTTGCAAGTATTCCCAAAGATGAAGGCCGCAACGACAAGCTGCGAGCTGAAGAGTAGGATAATCCTGGAGGAGGCGATTTCCAGAAGGACAAGCCAGATGACCGCCATGATGATGAACGCTATGACGTTTACGATATGATGAAGATTGTTCACAGCCGTCTTTGTATCATTCAGCGTCAAGGCAAGAGCTCTTCGCTCTCTATAGGCATTCACCTGAAATAATAGGTGAACAATGTAAAATTTATTTATTTATTTATTTATTTTCATATGAAGAATCATTTCTAGTTCTGTTCTTACCACCCAATTCTTTAAGGATGATTTGCTGATTCTCCTCTTCTCATAAGCACCTTCAAAGATGCTCATTGTCCTCAAAGCCTCATCTTCTCGCATAAATCGCATCAAATCCTCCAAGTAGATAAACCTATCAGCCAAATCAATTGGAACCCATTAAATGCTCTTATCTCATCAATGGAATGGAGCCTGGAGTTTTCACAAAATATAATGAAGAAACACCAATTGAATATCAAGGGGACTACTGCAGAGTGCGCTGGTACATGCAAGTTAGATCCTGGTTTGAACCAAGTCCTGATAAATACTCACTTTGAGCCACGCCGAGCCACATTCTGGAAAATTTTCCTTGCAGCAGCTGTTGCTTCATATTCACTTTTGATCTGTTTCACCGGATCACTCTCATTAGGCTGATCCAATATCTGCTCATCCAAAGTGGACAATGTCCCATGACGGACCATCATCATCAACCTCTTCATATTCCAAGCCGAAATATTCTTGTGGTTGAGCCTGTGCAAGTGTTCTATTCCAATCCCATTATCCCCCTTCTTCGAAGCTGTCACAGAAAGTTTTCGGGTTTTCAATCCTGTAATTGTTTTTTGTAGCTTTCCACTCCTTGGTGGTGGAAAGGCATCTGCCTGAAGGTCTGGAGGCACGGTAGCCCCAGCATTCTGCAATCTACGGATCTCAGCTGCAGTCCTTTCATCTTCTTCTTCAACTGTATGGATTTTATTTAACGGAGGACCAGAGAGTGTTTCAATCACATATTGATTGAATAAGGTATCTTGAATCCTATCAAAATAAGTACTAACATGGAAAGATGAGGCCATCACTTTCACTATTAATGTCTTAATCAACCACAATAATGTACTAAACAAAAAACATACTAAAATTTTGTTAACATATTTCAGCAATTTGCTTTTACTTGCCCTGCCAACTTTCTTGTCAAACAAGAAATGCCAAGCCAAAAGCACTAGCCCTAACCACAAGCAATTTTGCACTGGTTTTCTTACACCGTAAACAAAATACAAAAGCCTTTTCCTCAAAAGAAAATTCATCTCAATAAAAAACACAATCAGCCTAATCCCCCATCCAGAAACCAACCGACCGCATATCAAAACCAACACCAATACTAACCATTTCCACAACTTAAGCTCCCACACATAGAGTCTCTTCAGAGAAGGAATCAATAAACTACAAAGAAAAGCAGCAACAATCAAAATCAGACTCAGCCATTGAAGCAAAGTCAATGCATTTAGATTAGCTCTTCTAAACTCTTCAGGCACATCTTCATCTGAAAACGGGTCATCTTCTTCGTCAATATCCGAACTCTTCCCCAACAATCCAGACCTAATCGGACCCGATTTTCCTAACAGGTCAGACATCATCTGCACCTCCTCTTGTGGCCTGTCTATAAGCCTTGACTTAGTGCTCCTCAATCTTGATAGCAAACCGGACCTTCTTTGAAGGGATATACCAGTACTTTCATTGAAAACATCATCGCTGCGTTCATTTCTTCCTTCTTCTTCTTGTGTTTGATACCTCATGGGGTCATTCCCGTTAACTGGAAAACCTGAAACTCCTGTTTCGAAAGAAACCCTTCTCGAGTCTCTAGACGTAACCGACTGGTCCAGTTTAAGGCCATCCATGTCTAAGTCCATGTCCAATGCAATCTCGTTGCTGTTGTTTCGTTTGTTCAAAAGCTGACCACTCGTCATAGAAGGTGATTTCTCAGCCGCTTGCCATCGTTGCTTGTAACCAAAGCTGTCATTACCATCGTTTCCCTCTTCGCAATCATTCCAAAACTCATAGCTGGATTGTCTAAAAGTTTCGTTCTTGTTGTCGGGGTCCGAATCTTTCCCTGTTCCGCATTCTGCAGCTTCGACCATGACAGGGAATTTTCTGGGATCAGTAGGATCACCACCCATGATCCGTGGCTCTTGATCGTGATCGAAGAGAATAGGAAGCTCTTCGTGGCCAGGGTCGTTGTTGCCTCTACCGCTTAATTTTAAGTCCTTGATGGAGCCGTGGATTTGAAGGATTTCAATCTCCATGTCGACATTGATATTGCATGAGGGCATATTGCTGAAAACTTGGGATTTTGACGAGGAACGTACGCACGTACAGCGTTCGGCTGTTAAGAAATATTGTTGGTTTGCGTGACTTTTACTTGCGTTTATTCAAAAATTGGATATTTGTCCATTGAAACATTGGAGACTTGCGGGGAGAGAGAGAGAGAAAGAGAGTCATTATGGAGAAGAGTGAAAGGTGGCGTTGAAGACGTAAGGGAGAGAAATAGCAAACTTGAACGCTCTAGGATTTCTGCGGAATTACTTCGCTTTCGTAATATCTTAAAAGTAAAAGGGCATTGGCGTTATTTAATAACTTTAATGAACAATGACATGCATTAACTCCTGCTTCCTTGGCTAATTGAATCGCACTCGTCCTCTCTTATAGTTGTGATAAATTCATACGTTTAAACTCTTTAAAATACTATATATTAAGTAGTAATATATTTTTTCAATTCATTAAAAATATCAAACTAAAACTTTTCTTAATATTTACTTCAGTAATTACTGTCATTCTTGCTTGACTTCCTGTTCAAAAAATAAAATTCAAATTTTTTAAATGAGAAACATGCTAGACAATTACATCAATGATGACGCATTCACATGCAATCCAGGATCCTATGGGGAATTTGCATCTATCGAACAAATGGAGTCTTAACTCTTATACAATGATATCCTGCTGCGTTCACATCTACAAAACGTGACCAATTGTTATAAATAAAGACCCAAAAAAATTGACAGTACTATCTGTGATCTCATAGGGCCGCAGGATAAATATCAAGTTACAAAGCTCATCCACATACCACCATCCCCTTTGTTACAGATTGATAAATCAAAGCAAAAAAGCGAATGGCTGGTTAAAGAATGGACATAGGCCATAAATCATGCGAGGAAAAAGGAAATGAAAAAAAGAAAAAATAATAACAAACCCGATCATAACTTGATCGATGGAATAAAATACTGTACAGTGCTGGCGAAAATGCTGGGAATGGCGCCCCAGAGAGTTAAAGCCTATGTTCAGGTTATAAACATCACTGTATAACATGTCTACTTTAATGGTGGCCTCTTCTAAGGACAGACAAAAATCCTCCCGAAGATTTCTCTTTACGCCGATCCTCACCTTCATCTCCTACCTGTTTTACAAACTTATCGAGTGTTAAAATTTGACATAAGACATTCATATTTTACTATTTGTATTCACAAAGTCAGAAAACGGAAGAGAAAAGAGGGTGCATGAACTGTTTTGAAATTCAGGCCATCAAAATGGGACCATTGATCTAATGACTCGAGGCAACCATATTAAGGGCTATACATATATATGTACAAAAATGTACAAAGGGAGAGCAAACAACCATTTATATGTTGAGTCATTGAAAGTATGTGAATAAATCATACACAAGGAAACAAGGTGTGTGCAGAGAATGAAAACAAACCTCCTTGGCAATTTGCCGCAAAATCTCTATAATTTCAGAAAAATCAGGTCTTAGTGTTGGATCCTGTTGCCAGCATCTCTCAAGCAGTTCAGTGAGCTTTGGATTAATGTTCTTTGGAATTGTTGGACGTAGCCCCTAGAATCAATGTCAATGAAAAAGTGACTACTTGTACGTGGTAATAATATCGTTCTACGCACACTATGAAAACAATCCTTCAGTGGCTTTTTCATTATCATGATCTTTTTCCTTGCTTTCTTTTAGGCTAGCAGGGAGGGGAAAAAATGTTGTTCTAGAGGTTGCGAAGATTGCCCCAACCTTACAGCATTTTATCTATCACCAAGATTAAATTAAGATAAGCAGCTGACATACCTTTTGAACCACTCCAACAGCTGCTTGTAATGGGGTTAAGTATTCATATGGAAGCTGACAATGCAAACAAAAGCAAGGTAACAATGGGAACCAACCAACCAACACACGAATTTGTACATGCACTCCCCAAACATATCAAAGGAAAGATAATGACCGAGCAATACCTTTCCAGTTAACAACTCCCATAACACAATTCCAAAACTGAAAACGTCAGCCTTGTGGTCATATGGCTTGTGTTCAATAACCTTCGATGCAAAAGAACTGTTGTAAGAAAATGATAAGACGAACAACCAATTAAAGGAGGAAGCTGATCAAGCTACAAACCTCTTTCCCTTATAGTCATAGTAAAGGTAACAAAGAGGCAAGTAAACCAATTCCTGAATGTTACTCTAGACAATTATTATTTTCCTTTTCCATATGTCTCATATCTTGCAGATCAATTAAAGCACTTTATCCTATCGACAACAAATAGCTAAATATTTTACTAGATTTAACTTTAGTCAAAAGGTCAACATAGAACGTGACTTTTATTGTGATTCACTCAAGGATTTCACTTCTATAATTTAATTTTTAAAGGATATTCACCAATTGAATCTGCTAGCTTATTATTCTCAACCACATTTCCAAAAAATGACAAAGCATCTGTTGCCGATCATCCATTGTTGTCATTTTGTTTTCTTTATGATTGATGAGACACCCAAAGGCAAGTTAGGAATATTCATGGAACAGTTTCTAACAGCTTTTGCATTAAGAGCACACCTCAGGAGCCATCCATCTATATGTTCCAGTTTCAGCCGTCATAACCCCAGATTGAGCTTTCACCCTAGCCACCCCAAAATCAGCAACCTTAACCACCTGTAATGCAAAGCATGTAATAGCATTTTTATCAAGACAGAAAATATAGGATGAAAGCATTAAATTGACTTTGATAACAAAGAATTATAGTATTACACAGCATGACTATGGCTTTTAGGAGAAAAACATGTTCTCAAGCAGGACTTGAAAGGACTAAGGACAAGCTCTAGTCAGTTGAAAGTAAAAACTAAGCAACTGTAAGCATCTTACTTCATTTTCATCCATTAAAAGATTGGCAGCCTTCAAATCCCTGTGGATTATATTATTTTGGTGCAAGTAGTTCATTCCTTTGGAAACATCTATTGCAACTTTAAGCAAGGTTGGAAGCTTGAAAACACCCTTCTGTTTATGAAGGTAGTCATACACACTTCCACCAGACATAAATTCTGAGAAAGGAAAAGAAAAAACAAGACAGAGAGAAAGAAAACGAACATTAAAAATTTTCTCTCATTTAGAAAGAATAACCGAGAGAGAGAGAGAGAGAGAGAGAGAGAGAAATAATCTTAAATATCACTTCCATCAAGTCAGTAAAGACAACTAAAGAATCAGCAGACTACCTGTTACAATACACAAGCTTGGCGGCTTGGTACATGCACCAATAAATTGCACAACATTCTTATGCCGAACTTTCCTGCAAATTTTGAAAGAAATTGTTGATTAAAGGTACAGATTATTCCTAGACTAAAGCTGTCATCTAAAAGAAACATTCAATTTTGATAAAATATTAAAAATCAGTGCATTTCATGATGAAAGAAAGGGGTAAAAGTTTAAACACTGATCAAGGCACTCAAGATCCAAAGTAACTACTTCCTAATGTACATGTATGCTACTGATATCATTTCTATAAAAATACATAGAAATACACAAAATCTAGAAACATAAACACAGCATTAGAGAAGCTAGACATTATCAGCTGATCATCAATCCAACTGAGCCTATGGAGGATAAGTTTAAAAAACCCTCCACTTAACACCTTTTTTTTTGGTGGGGGGGAGGGCGGGTGGAAGGAGGGGTGTTAGGGGGGGACCACAAGTTCTAATCGGAACACCAGAATATTTCTTCACAAACCTCATGATAAAGACTTCCTGGGCAAACTCTTTCTGCATATCAGTATTTATACGCTCTGGCTTGAGGATCTTAATAGCCACTTCCTGAGTACAATAAGTACCTTTATACCTACAAGAGGTTAAAAGGACAATTATATTATAGCTCAAAAAAAAAGAGAGATCAATCAGAAAGTAATTGATGCACTTACAAATCCCCATATGACCCAGATGCAACTTTGTTCTCAAATTTCAAGTGTCTAGGATCAATTTCCCAAACATCAGTCCCATCATTAGGAATTGCCACATAATTCTGATCACCATTGCTCCCCATTTCCTCATAGTCCCTTGTAGGAGAAAAGGAATGCTGCTTGAGCCAAGATTGCTTCTGCATAAAATTGTAATTGAAACTAGAGTCTGATTCAGTTGCTCATAATATAAGCACAAACTTTTAGTTAATAAATTCTACCTCTCACATTGAAAATTTCCATGTTTCTAAACATTAAGCATTTCAGCATATTACACCTCAGCTAGAATCGAACCAATCACTTAACAATGGAAATCAGAAAGAAGAAAGCATGGAACGCATCCAAGGCATTTATGCAGATCAGAACACATATTAACAAATTAGGATTTGAAGCCCATTAATCCTACACCCTGGCAAAGGGAGGGGGTGGGCACAAAGCTCAGGAAGGGCTTAGCTTCATAATTTGAGGCTTGTAGTATGAGTAATTTTCTGTCACCAAGACATTATTAAACTAGTAAAAACTTTGTTTAGTGCTGGCTTCACAAATTACTTGACCATATACTGCACATAAGCATCTAGTGAAGAAAGGAAGGGTCTAATGATGAATAAAAATTAACACTATATCATTATAACATAAAATAATTTGAAATATTTCAGGAAACAGAAGGCCCTTTTTAAAGCTGATCAAAATTTTGTAAGTATTATGATGCAGTGCTCCACTTGAAAAGCTGGAGATGGCTGACAAAGGAAACAACACAAAAAACTTATTAAATTAGACTCTCATTAAACCAGTCCTTTTAACATTATAGGGAAAGATAAAAACAATAAGCACACTCAGTGCATGTGAATTTAAGCTTTGCTGAAAGGACACATGACAACATTCCATATTAATCACAAGCATTGTTGGAAGGAAAACGGTTTGTTAAAATATAAAAGAGATCTTTTGCAGATATCCAAGATAACATTCAAAAGTCTCATAAGTAATTTGCAAGCACCTAAACCTGCAGTATGGAATTACCTCAATTTTTAAGACTTCCTTCTCCAAAGCAACTTTAAGCTGCTCTGTTTCCTGACAATTTGACATCACAAGTCTGTCAAGCAAGTTCTAGAAAAATTATAATCTTCTAATAGACCAAGGCTTAAACAAACCATTTAAGTACAGTAAAACCTCTACAAATTAATATCCTTGGGGCCATCAAAATTTATTAATTAATCAAGATATTATTTAATTGATAAATTAATAATTTATTAATTTATACATTAATTAATAAAAAATAATTTATTAAGGTATTCTTTATTTTTTTTCCAAAACATTGAACTTAATACATGTATTGTTTATTGTGATTATACAAATATTACCTAATTACCGAATTTCAATATATCATTATTCTATACTTATTTAATATACTTGATGAACATTAAGTGAAGCAAAAACATCTATAAAAAGAACATATAATATCACAAATGGTAAAACTAAACGCAATGGCTTCTCATCTCAAAGGTATAAAGAAATCAACAATAACGGATGAAATGCATAAAGTATTGTGTGAGTACAAAATAGAAAATCCAAATTGCACACAAAAGCAATTGCAATAGTGGGTGTCGAAAAAGTTTAACTTGCAAGTGAGTCGAGCAACAATATTAAATACGATCAAGAGGTCATCAGAATATTTATCAGCCAACATTGAAAAAGGTGATACCAAACGGTACAAAACTACAAAATTCTCTGAGCTAGATAAGGTTTTCAATGAGTGATTTGCTCAATACCAAAAAAGGTTAAAGATGAGGTCTAAAGAAACATCAAGTTCAAGAAAAATAAGTAACATTGGAGTTATATTTTACAAAGGCATCCTAATTGAATTAAGTACATATATAATTTTGATGAATAACGAGATTATTAATTTATATATCAAGTGGAACCTATATGTTTTTTTTTTAAATGTATTATCTTATAAATTTAGCAAATTATTAATTTATTACATTGGTCCCAAGTCGGGACCAGTCAAAAATATTATTTAATCAAGGTTATTAATTTATTGAATATTAATTTATAAAAGTTATACGGTACAGCAATAAGCACTCATCTAGTTGTCTAAAATGGAACTTTTAATATGACTCTCGAGAAAACAAAAATAATTACCATCTAAATTAACAAATAACAGAATCCATAAGTTGAGAAACAAATAGCTATATAAAATTTTTTAGCAAGAATAAGAGCAGTTATTCTGACAGCTAAACATAAAATATTGAAAAACCAATCATGAGAGATTTTATTTTAGTTAAATGGTCATTGTATAAAACAATTATGTCTATAGCTATAGAAGTAAGATATTAAAATGAAAAGTACCTCATATGGCCAACCTTCAACAACAAAAACATCTAATGAGTAACCATCTACTGTAGAAAATGCATGTGCTTCCTGGATGTTTAGCCCAATCTCAGCAAGCAATGCGGTCAACTGCAAGTAATGCACAGGCATGACCCAATAGAATGAGGAGCAATATTGAATGGTCAAATATTTAAAAATTATGTCCATTTCACATGTAACCTCACTGACTCTCTAGTGGAGTAATTCAACCATGTGTAACAATAAAATGACAGTTGTTTTTACATGAAAAATAACCAGAGAACAATATTAGATGACAATTAATTGAACCAAGAGCACGGATGGAACCTAAGATGAATTTTTTATCATTAATTTTATTCCAATATAATCTAAGAGTGTAACCATCTCGTGTTCATAAAGCACTAACTTAAAATTGACAAGATGATAGAATAAATTTACACTTGTAGTTCAACAAACAAAACTATCATATACCTGACTGAGAAGTTTTGGTTTGTCATCTGTTGAAAATGTAATTTCATGCATAGGCCTGCATCAGCACCAATTAAGAAAAGAATGTAAATTTCACCATCCAAATGAATAAGATAGTATCTACAAAGTTTCGCCAAAATGCCACAAGTATCAGGAGATGAACAATAAGGCAGACGGACAAAAGGTGAACATGAAAATAGATGTCATCAGACACAAGCACACCTAAAACTGAAATCAACAAAAGATAGCAGGTGAGGAAGAATGGCTCTGCGGTAACAAAAGTATCAGGAGATGAACAATAAGGCAGACAGACAAAAGGTGAACATGAAAATAGATGTCATCACACACAGGCACGCCTAAAACTAAAATCAACAAAAGATAGCAGTTGAGAAAGCATGGCTATGAGGTAAAAAAAGTTGGACTTTTACAAGAGCTTATCAATTAATGCACTACTGAATATTTGAAAGACCTAATATAAGAATATTCCAAAACAATAAGTTGATCAAGTCCAAAAACCAAGCTACCACTAACTTAACCAGAATCTTAGTAGAAACAATCAGCCCTTGCCTAAGGACATTTCAAGGCATAAATAAATACCGGGAAAAATGTGAATTGGCATGTACAGAATTATCTCCATCTTGATCTTGAGATTTATTTGCTTCCAGTGCAAGGGCTTCAAGATTTGGCGATGAGCCGAAGGCAGGTGGTGGATGTGTGCTGACAATTGAAGAGCCAGCTATAATTCTCAGCATCATTAATAACACCACTCCAGGTGCAAAATGAGCAACAAAAATATTGAAAGAAAAAATAAGAGGAATATGGAAGTCTTAAAGACAGATTCTGCACCAGACAAGTGAGAGCTGCTTTAAGAAATTAAAGCATGTACGTTATAGATGGCAAAATTTTTTGAAAAGCAAACCTTTGTCTGCTAGAGTGTTTCAGAGAACTTTGAGCAGATTCCTCACACAGGGGGTTTGAAAGAGTAGAATAATCTAAACTCCCATCAGAAATAGATTGGACCTACACATGCAGGTAACCAACATTAAACAGTTGAAAGCAAATCAAGAGCTGGGAGCTACTTATAGCATTGAACGTCACATCAATTCAAATTTATAACTTGAATATTTAGAAGAAACCCTCAAGATGCTCACATGAATCTGTTCAGTGATGGGAACAAAAAAAACATCAAATAGAAAAAACAGACATTAAATTTATCCATGGAAGAGTAAGAGAGACAAATGCATCTTAAAAATAACATTGAACTGCATAAGAAATTACAAGGTTAGGGTTTAGAAAGTGGGGAAAACGAATGACAAAATGAGTCTGAAAATCATTGAAATAAAACTGCTAATATGTCAATTATGCACATTACATACCAAATAGAACCATTTCACAATCAATTAGCTTCATAACCTCTTTAATAGTTTATGGCGAAATAAGGAAGCATGCAGGAAAGGATCATAGTAGTAGCAACTGCAATCCTCAACTTCATAATTGATGTGTTTATTGACACCTACAATTTAATACTATAGATTTATTTTTAGAAAGTTCTAAGAGGGATAAATTGTAAAACTGCATCTACAATGCTAATGTGCAATTGAACACATTATTATTTCAAAGAACATTCTATGTTTCACAAAACCCGCTCTATCTTTCCACTATTACCCTGGAAAGAGACAGCATGAAAATTTACCTTCCTGAATTGAAGATGAAATATACAGGCACAAACCTAAAAATAAATGTCAGCTTCAGCCAACTAAATAGGAGACAAAGTCAAGATTGAATGGACTAGGTCTTTTGTATGTGACAACTACAGGCAACATGAGCCTTGTGCTAGCCTACCAAGATTCAATCAGCTTTGAAGTCTAAAACCATAAACCTGACACTTATTAATGAAAAATAATGCATGCACTTTCCCAAACATTCTCAAAATGTCAAAGATAAAGCAATCTCACCAACTGAATGTAGTGGCTTGATTACAAAATGCAAAGAACAACTTTGATTTTGTAGCCTCCCTTAGAACTGGATCTCAAAAATTGTGAAATATTTTCAACTTCCAAATTTTTTAGAGATATGACCCTTATACACATGATGAATTGTATACAATGAATGTTTCTAATAATCTTAAAAAGTTAGGTAGTGGGATGTGGGACCTGACAGATATCAATTTCCAAAATCTGATCAGGTAAGGTGCACCACATCAGTCATCACATGACTCATGACATTAACCACACACCGATATATCATTCTAAGAATGACAAAGAGATTAATGTTTAGAAATAACTATCAATACCTTTATTTTCACCGCTACTAAAAATGTAGACCTAATTGATTAAAAGCTTTCGTAATGCTTAGTTATGAAACGTAACACAAAAAATTAAGTCACTACCTGCACAAGACGAACTTCCATTGCTGGTCTGTTAGCAGGATCATGAGCCAAATGCAGTAACCTCTTGTGCATAAGAACATCTTCTGCTCTTTCCACATTCACATCTAATGCATATCTGCAATGTATAAACTCACGCTTAATAAAAACAACTATTTATTAATTCAACAAGAATCAGAATATTGAATTTTTCAAGAAGATAATAACAATAAAAGAAAAAAGAAACTATGAAATCTGCTTCTCTCTACTTGTTTCTGATCTCATCGGCAGGAAGCCAAACACCAAAAAGCAATAAAGAAATAAAAAAAAGTTATAATATGATATTAATCCACTAATCAAAACTAACGAAAAGATCCTTCGGCAAGTTAAAATGCATATTAAACGCTACTGATTTTAACCATAAGATTAAGCCAAACAGTTCGTTAATGGAAACTCCAAACGCTAATCTTCGAAGCACAGTATCCAAACAGAAAAAAGAGAGAAAAAGAAACACTCCGTCCCTGAGATTCAGTATTTTGATAAAAAAAGACCTTCAGAATCACACAACAAATTATAACAGATATAGATGTAAGATAAAAATAAATGAAAATGTTACTAGTATTTCTCTTTGTATTTATCCATGTAGTCAATTCTAAAGAAAAAAAAATTGTAAAAGATATACCGAGTAGGGAGACGATTGAAGTGAGTCCAAAGTTCGTCGTCGAAGCCAGGCCGATTAGCCTCTTCTTGGTCGGATTCTCGAAGCCGCCGGAGAACCTCATTGTAAACGTTGAGCTTTTGCCGCTGTTGCCGGCTCTGCACCGGCGACGACGTGTCGTTCGCTTTGCTCCCGCAACTCTCGTTATCCTCCATCACCATTGAAAAAGAAACATACAAAAAAGGAAAAAGCGACAGAAAACCAAAAGCAAAGAAAGGCGCAAAGGAAAAGGGAAATCAAAGGGCAAGGAAAAGGCGTGATGATCTTTAGCTTTTCGTTTACGTTGAGTTTATATGGAGACGCAGATTTAAGAAACAAGCTAATCCTTTTTCCAAAATTAAAAAAAATAAATAAATAAATTATTTTCTTTATTTTGGTTCCGTGGAATGTTTAACGGTGCAGTGCGCACCACTCAATCACGGCGCTGAGGGATTATGCCAAAATGCTTTTATTTTGCTTTCCATTCTTCTTAAAAAGTTAAAACTAAATGGTTTAGATGACCAAGCTTGACCCTTGATTTTACTAATTAAGTGGACTTTTTTGGGGATTTAGGGGTAGGTCAGATATAGGATCAAGCTGAGTGAGGTGTAAGGGTGAAGCCACAGCAGACATGATGCGGCAGCGCCGCATCATAAATTTGTGTATGGAATAATATTAATTAAGGCAAGATTACAGCACTAATTAAATATTAGTTGCTACCACCCTAATGAATGAAATGATGATATCTTTTAATTAAATAATTAATCCCTATGAATCCGTGATGCCAAAACCAGGCCACCACCCCCCTCTCTGCCCAGTGAGTTTTGGTTGTTTTTCTCACAGTCCCACTCGTAACAAAGGAAACTCCAATCGGCATATTCTGTGTGCCCCACTGATTTTGGATAAGCTCTGCATTCAGAATGACGCTTGTGCCCCTCTCCCCCCCCTACCCTTTCCTTCTAAAGATTACACTTAACCTCTTAACCTCATTTTAGGTAAACAATCCAAAGCATTCGAAGGGAGAGGATAAAGTTGGCAAAAAAGAGGATTAATTTGTGCCTTCCTCAGTGCCTGGAGCAGTGGTCAATTAGTAGGGTCGCATTTTGATTTTTTGATAGGATATGGATCTTGATTAAACTGTTCAGAGTATCAAATACTGCTACTGTAAAGTTCGGTAAGTAATACACTAATTAAATCAATCTCTTATTGATAATTATAAATAACAAAGATACTTATAACTAATTTATAATTATGTATCTTATATTATCCAATTCGATTAAGTAAGATCAGAGTATTTTATAATCATATTTTATTACCTGTCATGAGTTTCGATAAGGGTCAAGTAGTGGCATTAAGGTACAAACATTACACAAATTCGAATATAAATAATAATTATTAATATTAAAATTTTATTTTATATATAATTTTATATTTATATATTTCTTATTATTAATATAATACTTACAAAATTCATAAATTATTTCAAATATACTTTTAATTTTTTTATGAACTAAATTTAATTTATTAATTTACTTTTCATTAATAATATACATAAAATTTGATTTTAAAGTCATTTTACTCAAATTCAAATATTTAACTGAATAATGTCTAGAATATTTAAATACGAATTCAAATAATAATCTCAAAGTTTTAATCAGATAATTATAATATTCAAATACCTATATACTAAATAATAGTGTTCAAAGTAAAGTATCACCGAAATTCATAATAATATCACAGATCTCATATCAATAATAAATGGGATGGGTCTTGAAAATATAAACATGAGTTTTTCTACCATCTATTAAGCATGTTTTTTGCATTGAGAACGTGGACATGTAATTTATAAGTTTACTTAAATTCTATTTTTAGAGTTTAAAGACGTACAAAGTTATACTTAAATTTTTAACTTATGACGAGTGGTATCAAAACAAACTTACATTTTCACTGATGTAGAACCTCCATAAGAGATACAAGGGTTGAAGTAGATCTAAATTCCTGTAAGAGTTCCTTTCCTATACGGGTAAAAGAACTATTGCAATAAAGGTATTGCATAATTTGGTGGGATTAAATGTCACAAATCCCACATTAGGAATGGCACGTTTGGTTCATAGAATGTAATAAAATTGAATAGTTATTTTGTGAAAATAGAATGAAAAAATAATAGAATAAAATGGTTATTATGTAATTTGGTTCATGAAATGAGATAAAGTACGATTTGTTATTATAATTCATTTAAATATTGAGTTATTAAGAATAGTTTTGGAATAATTAAGGAATAAATAATAAAATAACAAAATTACCTTTTATTATAATTTAGTAAATTAGATAAAATTACTCATTATTTATAATTTAATAAAATTTCTTTTTTAATATTAATAATTTATTATTAAATTATTAATATAATTTTTTATTTTAATTTCTTTTTTGCTATTTGTATTTTTATTTTTTTTATGCTGAAAGTTCCTGCATGGCCCGACTACCCTGTTGAAGTTTTATTAGTACTAAGGTAAATGGATACAAATAGGAAGGGACAAATCATACTTCCGAGATTACGTGAACACAGTATAAAATTATAGAAAAACCTAAAGAAAATTTTATTGCACTTGCATATTTTGGATGCTGGAGTGAGAATAATTATCTCCTTTTTACCATATTCTATGAATAGAGAGAAATAATAATAAAAATTCAATTAAGAGTACTACTCTTTTACATTTATTTAAAACGAACATAAGGAAGGTTTGATTTATCTAATATAATAATCTCATGTAATATATCTTGAACTTCAGTACAAACTTGTCAATACGGATAAGAGTGACCCTAATTGGACAAAAAATCTATAGCTTGGTTTCTTTCTATGGATATGAGAAATTCGATAGGAGAACTGATGTAAACACGGTCTAATTGAGGCTAATAAATACCGTATGTCATGGAAACCCTTACATCCTGTCTTAATCATATGTATGACAACCATTGCATCCAGTTCAACCCAAACATTGGAGAGATTGTGTTGTTGACACAATAGAAGACCTCTATGTAATGCTAATAATTCTGCTTGTAGAGAATTGTTAGATTCAAAGTTCTTAGAAAAGGCAAAAATAATTGCACTTGTATGATCACTTAGTAAACCACCACCAGTTGCATTTTGTGAATTAGGTTTGGAGCTTCCATCAACATTCAATTTAATCTCTCCTGTCAATGGCTTGTGCTAAAGAATTATCCAAGACTATAGAGGATGAATTGTAGGAAATCGGAAATCCCATGCATGAACAATCTGAACATCACCTCTCCACTGCCCTTATTTAATGAGCTTACCATCAAAAAGCTGCATAAGAGTTTTAGAACTGGCCATACTACTCTATTTGGATACATGCCCATGGCCTTGTGTTTTCATTGTTTTAATCTTTTAATTTTTATTTTTATTAAAAATTTGTTATTAAATTATTAATATAATTTTATTTTAATTTCATTTTACTTTTTATTTATTTTTATTTTTTATTTGTAAATTGTAATTATTTCCAATAAATAGGGACATTTTTGTTCAAAATTTTTTTGACTCTATTCCATAGTCATGGAATAACCATTAACGTGGGAGAGGTGGGGAATGGTTAAATCAAGATTTTGGGGAATAGTCTCAAAGCCAAACCACATAAAAGAATAAAAATAATAAAGGAATAAGGGGGAAATGATTTAGCCATTTCCACATACCAAAGGTGACATAAGAGATGGGATGTGTTTTGAAAATATAAAATGGGTCTTTCATTATCCATC